>NC_041719.1:5341253-5343753 GCF_900700375.1 Denticeps clupeoides | reverse complement strand
CGCAGGCTAACCAGCTGACGCCTCGGGGCGAGGCCCTGTATTTCAACAAGGCCGCAAAAACCCCCAGCGCCGGCCTTCCAGTCTCCGCTGGCTTTTGGAGAACAGAGCGTACCATCGGCGCAGTCGCCAAAGCCTCATCTGTCAAAAGCCAGGGGCGAGCGGGCGGGCGAGCGAGCGAAAAAAAAAAAAAGGGGGGGGGGGGGGGTCGGGAGAGGAAGCTCCCAGATAAACATACCACAGTGCCTACAGTCCTAATCACCCTACGCTTCCGTTTCCAACCTCTATAATTAGAAGGCCCTCTTTTCCCTGTATTCCCAGATGATGCAAATGGTCCTTGTGGCTTGGCACCTCGTTTTTTGGGGCGTGGGTTTAGTTTATGGCCCGGCCGTCTTCTGATAGAGCATAAATAGCTAACCGCCGTCTAATTTGCCGGCCCGTTCTGTTTTTCTTTTTCCCCGTGAGCTATCGCCGCAAGCCCTCTGCCCTGCCACCCAACTGGAGGTCTAACCCACACCTAAGGTGGCTGCTGGAAAATGGTGTGAGGCGCATGAGCTCATCTAGCGGGGCGGCTATTTCCGAGGGACGCTTATCGTAGCCCGTGCACGTGTTCGGCTGGTCTCGTAATCCCGCGCCGCTCAGCGTTTTTTAAGATGCCCCTCTAATTTAAAGCCTGCCGCCACCACATTACAGACTCCTCACCGCTGCTAATGCTAATTATCGCACAGCGTTTCCTTCATATGTTCATCTCTGGCATCTTTCTTCGAATTCTGAGTGGGGGAGGAAAACAATCCCCAGATCTATTCTGGGAGAGCATTGTATGTGGAGCTGGACTTTCATAGGCAGCAAGTTTAGATTTAGGGTTCACTCTGGTGTGGTTTTGCTAAATGTGTTGTTTACTGTAAAACGTTCTGTTCTCCGTAGTTTGATTGACTTCAAATAAAAATTGCAGAAATGAATGGGCCTGTCATCGGAGGTTACAGTCTGGTTCTGCTGTGGTCGTGTTTAAAACAGATCCCCATGCGGCGCACTCCCACTCTGACTCCTCGCCGAGGACCAAGCATATGGTTAGAGCTGGAGAGCAGTCATCGCCAGGACACGGCTGCGTTTTACTGCTGTGAAAATTGATAGCTGGTATCTTTTAATGTGGGGTGCCGGCATGCGAGGCTTAAAAGTGTTATGGGCTCGTTTGTCACCTATTTGCAGCATTCATCAAAATGGATATAGCAGATGATCCCGTAGCCTTGATTGTAATTGGCTGATTTGTGTTTTAATAAATCAATAAGTCAAAAGAGTTGGGGTTGGTAGTAGCCTAGTGGGCAACATACTCGCCTATGAACCAGAAGACCCAGGTTCGAATCCCACTTACTACCATTGTGTCCCTGAGCAAGACACTTAACCCTAAGTTGCTCCAGGGAGACTGTCCCTGTAACTACTGATTGTAAGTTGCTCTGGATAAGGGCATCTGATAAATGCTGTAAATGTAAATGTAAAGAGACAGTCAGTTACAGTGTCTTGCTGTTGTTGTTTTAAATACTAAGCATGTAAAATCACTAGCTAATTGCATTTTGAAATTATTGCTATTATATTCTATTAATTTAAGAGATGAATGAATGATTAATTGAATGGATGGATAATAATATTATTACTATTCCTAATAATACATATTTACTAGGACTTGACGGCTGATCAGACCTGGGTGGAGGACCCCAGGCTGTGTTCTTCCGCCTCAATCACAGCCAATGGCTGCTTCTTGTGGCGGTGACTGAAAGTCTTCCGCTGAGCCTGCCCTCCGATAACATACGTCGATGGCAATATTTTGTTCATTAGCAGTCTATGTTTGTTGGCCAGCAAATCATCAATTGCTCCGTCAAATGCAGTCTTGGTAGTGGTTGGGGCAGTGGTTGGCCTAGCGGGAAAGGAAATGGACCCGTAATCAGAAAGTTGCCGGTTCGAGTCCCGAACTGCCAAGGTGCCACTGGGGTGCCGCTGAGCAAAACACCGTCCCCACACACTGCTCCCCGGGCGCCTGACATGGCTGCCCACTGCTCACCAGGGGTGATGGTTAAAAGCAGAGGACACATTTCATTGTGTCACCATGTGCTGTGCTGTGTTTCACAATGACAATCACTTCACTTTCACGTTTTAGTTATGTACATGTTTACCACGTCCTTGAACCAATTAGATTCCAGAACCAGAACTACTTGTTACACAGCGTCCAATCACGTTTTATTTTACAGAGGCTTGTTACTGTGTATCGGTTTATGGCTACTAGAACATGCCAGTAAGAAAATGTTCTTAAGATATATTTGGTTGGGGTTGGTGGCATTATGTTTCTCTGAAAGTGATTGTTATCGTGATACACTGCAGCACAGCACACGGTGCATACAACAAAATGTTACGTTGATCAAGGGGACCTTGGTGGCATCTTGGCGGTTTGAACCCACAACCCATCGTTTATGAGGCCGCTTCCTTACCCACTAGGCTAAATTCATGTACATGA
>NC_041719.1:5128753-5336253 GCF_900700375.1 Denticeps clupeoides | reverse complement strand
TGCCAGTGTAGTGACTAGTGAGGTCGGTTTCTTTCCTTGTCCTCTTTTTTTCTCCCCTCTTCTTCCATGCATTGTGGGGGACTTGTGCTACACCCCCCGCCGCCACCACCTTAATCACTCGTCTAAATCAGTAGCGCTGATAAAACAGAACACACGGATTCAGAGGAATGGCATCTCCTCTTCTGTTCTCCCCGTCTGGTGTCAGAAGCTGGAAATTGTCAGCGATCTTCAGACTCATCTCTGGCGTGGCCCTTCACTAATCGCCTGATCTGACCGGGCTGCGGATATACCAAAGGTTTCACCAGAATTCTCCACAGCAACACAAATGCCAGAGGCATGGTGTGATGCTTCACTGAAAGGGTGTCAATCTGAGGTTATGTCTTGGCTATTAGTAATGCAACATGAGAGAATTCAAGCATAAAATGTATTAATAAGTTGCCAGAACAGATTCAATTTTCTAAAGTCAGACCTCTGCTGAGAGATGGCATAGCATATGATTTTCATAATTCACGGATTTGTATGCACTACGTACATTACAGCATGTTGTTGTTGATGATTATCCAATGACTGTTAAAAAATAACTGTTAAAACAGTAAAATAAAAATAAAAATTATAAAACAAATTATATTCAATTTCTTTTGATGCAATTGTACATATATACTGATTTACAGTGACCGTTTGCCCAACTGGACCCACACCATGTAGCAAAATGCCACCCAGCAAATGAGTTTTTTCCACTAGATTTTCCCATATCTCCTCCACTGAGAGCCAAAGTCCTCCCTCAGTGTCCCCCTGGCTGCTTTAATAGCGGTCAAAAGCAGGCCTCTGTCTCAGGTAAGAGAATCCTTTAGGAATGTGCCGTGTGCGCCATCAGCTGTCACTGCTGGCCGGGTCTTGGGGTGAGACGTGCTCAATATCTGCAGATGAAAAGAGCAGGTAGGCCGAGCGGTCGGACGTGCCGCTGAGGAATCCTGCGCCACTAATGACCTGTGGCAGGCCTGTGAGCCCCAGCCGTTCTCCCGATAATGAACAGCTTTCTTTCTTTTTTCCTGTCTTGCTCACCCTACCTCTTTCTTTCTCCTCTCGTTGGCATGTCTTACATACTTGGGGAGATCTTTATCGCCCGTGGTGTTTGTTGCTTTCATTGTGTGGATTCTCTTTACAGAGACTCTTCCTTTATTTAAGGTTTAAACATACATGATTGTTCAAAGGTTTATGGTGTTTTTGAAATTTGCGGTCAGTTTGAAATAGAAAATGTTGCCAAATTAATTTAAAATAGACACTAACAAAGTCAAAGACAATGATGTCAGTTTGTTACATTTTATTGGACAAAACCATTGTTTTCTTTCAGAAAAAAAGACATTTATAAATGAATGGTCACAAAAATATGTGCACAAAAATATTCAGGCCCTCTCTGTCTGACAGGTGCAAGATATCTGCTTCAGCCATGACTGCCGCTGGGTGGTGATCAGCACGCTGCGTGGCACTTCGCACGTCTTTCCCATCAACCCCTACGGCGGGCCACCCTGTGCCCGCACCCACATGTCCCCACGCGTGGTCAACCGCATGAGCCGCTTCCAGAAGAGCGCCGGGCTGGAGGAGATCGAGCAGGAGCTCAGCAGCAAGCAGGGCGGGCGCTGCAGCCCCATTCTGGGCCTCTCCAGCAGCCCCTCTGGGTCCCCGCTGCACGGTGAGACACATGTACACTCATGCACACGTGCCCCTCCGTGCCCCTCGGAGTGTACGGGGATACCTTCACTCGTTACGCAGGTTACTTCAGTTCATAATTAACTCTGGTGAGACTGGTCATGATTCGCTGTATTCAGCTCTGCTTCTGCTGTGATAATTAAGCGCAGAATGCAGGGTTGCTGTACTCCGGTCACTCGTGGGTTAATCGCATCACCTGAGCAGACCTTGTGCTGGGACCATGACCCCATGTGTCAGAAGCACAGTGTGATGTTTGTCAAACACGGTTCTGAACTGCAAATAAGCACTCACACACACACACACACACACACACACACACACACACACATACACACGTTGCTTGCACTCATTGGCACCATTGGCACCACACGCTCCCCCGCAGTGCTGACTGGGTTAATCAGTAGCCCTCAGTACTCAGGAAGGGAGGATGGTGGGTTCCAGACTGAGGGCGGCCCTGAACTTCACTTACTCATTTTTCATTTTCTGTTGCATCTCTGTGTGATTGCAATATCGTGTACAAATGTTATTGATCATGTATTAATTATGCTACCATAATTATTGAACCAGTCACACTAGGGATGTAACAATGCATCGGCTGAAATTCTATATAAATGTGTGAGTACTAAAATCGCTGAAAATGAATCGCGATGCAATTATTGAAATTGAAGCGCAAAAGCCATAATCTGCATTTGCTACTGCCTTGGCACACTAGAAAGTACATTCTTGTGAGGAATGGGAGGCGATCGCTCACTCGCCATGGTGTGGGAAAAATAACTCACTCACTCTAATGAGCGAAACAAAGACACGTGCAAGACTTAATGTGTATACTTTAATTATTGTTTTATAATAAACTATGTAAAATGTAGTTTTACTTGCAGTTTCAATTAAAGGTTATATAAATGATGTATTGCATCACGATTCTGTTAAAAACATTTTGAGGAAACCGTACCTTGAACTTGAAATCGTGAATTGGCATGTAGCTTAGTTGATCGTCTCTGTTAAATTGCAGTTGTTGATTTGAGTCTAGCTATGAAGATCACGTATGGACTACAAGGCACTGATGTACATCACACCTGCTAAATTGCATAAACGTAAATGTATTCGGAATTTCTATACCACCTTTGAGTATTATATTCCACGGGGGATATTTTAAATGTGGAGAGTCGTGTCATCCAGTTGTTTGCTTGTAATGGGATGCCGGTGACATCACAGCACAGGAATCCCGGGGTAGCAGCGGTAAATCACACTCACTTTACAAAGGAGTGCATTACACCCCACCTGTCAGCTATTAGTCGTCCCGGCAGGGTCTCTCTCTCTCTCTCTGTCTGTGTGAGATCACCGTAGCTGACCTTAAAGCATTTGTGAAAATGTTTTAATTCGTAGAGGTGCACTTTATGGTGCATGTCATTGTACTCTCGTTTTGCGCCAAGAGACCAAAGCGATGGAGAGATCTGCTTTTCGCGTTGACATGAAATGATCTGTGTTCGTAAAAAGACTGATGTCCTCCTCTTTCTGATCTCGGGCTCCTCCGAGACCCACAGACCCCCTCCTAAAGGCCCTGGCCTCCGGACTGGAATGCCTTTAGACTGGCCGCTCACATCCTGCCAGACAATCTCATCCCCTGATCAGGGTTAGTGGGGCGCACCGCCTACCACTGACATCACAAGTCAATGGCTTTCCCATCACTGGCATTTTCAGAGGAGTTGTGCCATTGCATCTGATCAACTCGTATTTGTGTACGTTTTTTACAACGTACATTAACAAGATACATTCTGAGCAACCCAGAAACCTACACAAGAAAGACAACTCATCCTCCTCTGGTTCTCATGTAAAAGTACTTATGGTTCTTATGTGAAAGTACATAAAGCATGGCTATAATTGGTAAAAACAGGCATTTTGTTGCTGACCACGTTTGAGAGACATTCTGCCATGCATCATGTCTGCCTTCCTGTGAAAACCCTGCAACATGGGCGTGAAGCGAGGTGACAGAAATCAAATGACGAATGTTGAACAGCTACGGCACAATAGCCACAACAGCGGCCCTGTGATTTTGAGGAAGGAAACTTGAAAAGTACACATCCTCCTGTGCTGGCGGCCTGTAAAAATAGAAACTACAATTGGGCCTTATTCCGTGCGTGTTTAAATGTGGATCGCTTTTCTTTTCTGTCCATCTATTTTGGGACTGGCTTTTCTGACGGGCTACTTGATTTGTTTTACTTTTGCAGCAAGAAGGCTCTTTGCAGACAAAAAGCGGAAATTTGCGTACAGATTTTGTTAAATGTGTCACAGATTATTCTGGAACCTGTCAGGCGCCTCTCTTGCTTGCTGCTTGCTGCTTGCATGGTTGGCTACAGTATTAATGCATAAATAAAAAAATACACCTTTTTACCAACCTGTTTACCACAAGGGTTGAACAAAGTTGGCCTGTTGGAACTTATTTGAAGGTCAAAACCTTAATTTATACCCTTAAGATGCTCTCTCTCTCTCTCTCTCTCTCTCTCTCTCTCTATCTATCTATCTATCTATCTCTCTCTATATATATATATATATATATTCTGAGTGTGTAGTGATTCAATTTTAAATTATAAATTGGCTGAATATGACAGAAATTAAATGGACAGAGCTGTAAGACACGCGCTAAAAAGAGAGGTGTGGCCCGTGGTATCAGCGGCCCCGCTTCCTCTCCATTGTAGTAGATGCTGAGTGTTTTTTTGTTTTCTGCGTGTGCAAATTGAGCAACACCCCGTCACGTTATTTTTTTGCCCTCTTTTTTTGAGTCATGCGCCGAGAGGTCAGGCAGCAGGCCTGACATTTACTTCATTTGGCAGAAGCGACTGTGTCTGATTGTGTCTGGAATGAGGAATCACGGCGCTCCTGGTCCAGCCGTCTGGCATCTGTTCACAGGGATGATGTTGGTTAGTGGCAGGTGGAGAAGGTGCTAAGGGAAATTGTTAATTCTCTGTTGATAGAGGGCGCTTCCTTTGTACCATTAGAAGCTAATGCACAAGTTGAGTTTTTACAATTTACAATACAATTTATCTTTCATTTTTTTGTCCTGCTGTGAGAATACACAGGCAAAACAAACACAGCCGTTCCTTGTCTCCACTCCTCCTGCACCGCGGGGTCGAAGAGCCTTACTACATAGTCTAAATTTAGCCACCATGAGTCAGTCATCTACATATTCAGCATTTCGATGTGAGACGTGTGGACGTAGAAGTCCCCCGTGTTCCTGGTTTTGGCTTGGGTGTTCTTGTAAATCACAGGTCTGCTGTAGCTAAGCGACATTGGCTGTATGTTGTGTTGATCGTGACAGACTGCTGATGCTAGTTGTTGTGTCGAGTTTCCATCTGGACAAGAAGTGACAGAGCACTGTGCAGCTTATTGCTGCATTTGTGTGTGTGTGTGTGTGTGTGTGTGTGTGTGTGTGTGTGTGTGTGTGTGTGTGATTCTGACTCATATAAACAGATTTGATCTGCGCTGGCAGGGCCCGAACGTATGCGCTCTGTAATCTGACTGCCACCTCTGCATTTTTTCCCCCTTCTTTTCTTTCCCTCTGAGCACCCACTTCAGAGTCCATCTTTGTAGCGACTTCTGGACGTGTTACTCAGACCTGCTGCTCCGACAGATAAAACTCATCGTCTGTCCCAGTAAACAACCATAAAAAAACAACGACGACATCAGACCATTGTCCAATTCATTTCTGCTCGCTCCACATACGAAAATGTTGTTTGTGGCCCCGGACACGTTCCCCGTCCCTGTTCTCTGCCTCTGATGCCTGCAGTGTGACCTTTGGCCTCTGCGTGGCGCTGTGCTCTCAGCTTTTCCCCCCTCTGGCAGCTCTGTCCTTCTTCCGTCCCTGGGAGGAAGAGGGGGAAACGGGACTTGAATTGTACTGCAGAGTTTTTGTTTTGATATGAATCTAATCCAAAGATAGGCCTGGGCTGTGCTGCAATTTGTACCGGCTTTTATGAATGGCCTCCTCTTAAAGACTGAATAACATTCCGGCCTGCCGTGTCCGTTTCTTTAAAGACGCAGTGTTTATTATTGTTTTATGATGGGAGAGAACAAAAACAAGCTTTCATGCAACCGCGTTGCTTTGAATAATTCCGATGTTTTTAAAGACATTTTCAATAAAACATATTTGATGCAAGTTTTATAATTTCATTTTTCACCCCGTATTTGGTTACGCTGGTAAAATACTGTGCTATAATTGATAAAGAACACTTTTATTTCGTACTGTTCATTAAACCTTTCATGTATATTTTTTCAACCTTTCTTTAAATAAAATAGAAATATTGTATGAATATAGTCATGTTTATATGACCCACAAAACATCCTAAGTTGTCTTTTTTATTTCCAATTTAGTGAAGGCATTATTGATTCTGATTGAATCCCCAAAACGACAAACAAACAAACAAATAAATAAGTCTTTATATTTAAGATCAAAATGGTTTCCATATAATATGCTAGTAAGGGAAGAAAATAATTATATTTCAATTCATAAGCAACATTGTAGCATTTTCTGGATTTTGTATTTTCCATCTATTTATTTATTAATCTTAAATGCAGGCCTACTTCCTGAACAGTTCTTTCTACTAGTAGGTTTTTATTTAATAAATCTGTTTTGTGTTTGTTAAAATGCACTCTAGTGTGAGTAGACAGAAATCACACCAGAAAATAATAACAGGGTCAATTTTGTTCAGGGTCAGGATTTGTTTTGACCCCACATCCGTCATCTCTCTTATGCGAACTCTTCGTAAAGCGGACCGATGTGTCTTTATCAGGCGGCACAGTGAAGCGCACAGCCTTTTCCCACCATGAGGAAATCCATTTTTGACACTTCTCATGACCTGAGCCACTGCACTGTCCCATAGCCAAGCATTCTCACCAGCAGAGCAGCCCCAGCACTGCCCCCTCGGCCCCCTCCAGCCTCTCTGTTTTTATCAGCACCACACGACAGAGAAAACAGAGAAATACTACAAGTTCATTTTTTATTTTAAGAATGGGAAAAAAAAGATTTACTTCTTAATTAAAATGTCATGTATCTTTTATGACTACGACATTATATATGGAGATGGAGAGAGATGCTTATTGGTAATATTTGAAATAAAAAAGTGCAGAACCTGTCCTCAATTTAATCTACAGGCTGCATGCTGAGCTAATCACACATAAAAGCCCTTTCTGTCGGGGTAGCTACCAATATTCAGAGTGAACTGCTGCTGTTATTGCATGTTAATCATAAACTTAAGTATTATTACTGCAGTCCAGGCCGTGTTTTGGTTGGAGACCAGATGCTTTAATTACACACAGTAATCTTGGGCAGATCTCAGGCTGGGTTTGGAACTGGAAGAGAGCATTCGTTTCTCGGAAATCTGTTTCGTTTTGGGGGTGAGAGGACCGCGGCGGCGACATGAATTCATTAAACGAGGTTTCTTTTTGTGCCAAACTCTTTCTTAGATGGGCTGTAGGACCATATTCATTCATTAACGCTCATGTTTATTCATTAACTGTTAATGCTCATTTTTTATACATATATCATGGCAAAATAATATTTATATAATATTTTCCACTCTGTTAAACATAAAGTTGTATATTTTATGTATTTTTGTAGCAGTGTTTTGGTCTCTCTGTGTTTATTCATTCCACTGTTTCGCTGTTGTCTGTTTAAGTCTCAGTTTCGCCGTTTTGACATATCCCGTGCTAGTGTGACATTACAGTCAGGATGGCCTAACACGGCAGGAGACGTGATCAGTCCTGGCCGTCGGCTCCACGTTCACACTCGCTCTGAGACATCCTCATGTCGGCATCCACCCCACCCCTCTGTGGTTTTGTTTGGATGTGTCTGGACGCAGCAGCGCTCGTGACGTGCAGCTCAGAACATGACCCCCCTCTTACCCTTAAGTAAATTGACATTATCAAATTACGAGGGTCCTGATCAGAGCCACATGCTGCGGGACGCTGATTATGTCTCTCCATACATTCCTGTTCATCCACTCAGACAGCACTGGCTCACCACTCTCCCGCTTTTCCATGTCGATCTGCGGCAGAGGGATGATCTCCCGTCCCAGACTTTTCGCCAGAAGAAGGTACAAGCCATTGTCACCCAGCTGTTGGATCCATTTTTCCCAAAACCTTCTTCTGGAATCTCATGGCTTGGCTTCCCTCAGAGCTCTTAATAAAAATGGCGTTTGTGGGAAGGTCATAACTCTAATGTTCTTCAACCATTTCTATCATTAGCAATGAAATGTCAATTATAGTTAAATAAAATAGTGTCACAGTGTGATGGCTTCTGGAGAAGAGAAAATAATGTAAAAAAAAAAAAAAAAAGAAAGAAAAGAAAAGAAAACGCATTTATATTCCCTGTGGGCTTGAAGAGAAAAGACTGGAACGTTGCCATTTTCTCATAGGCTGCCCTGTGCCGACCTTTAGTACAGAAGCAGGCGGCGGCTCTGCCTTGGCTCTGCCAGGCCTTTTACCTGGGAGCTGCGGCTGATGTCTTTTCCACGAACATCCGATTCCTTCAGAAAACACTAAATCTTGTGAAGTTTATTTTCTTTGCAGCATCTGCGTTTTATAATTTGTTTTCACTTCGTCCACCGGGATTGGGTTTTTTTTTTTCTCGGCGCAGACTCCCCCCTGGTCCCCTCCCGCTACCCCTCTTGAGAAGTGAGTATTTTAATAATGATAGTTGTGGGAATTTGCACAGGACAACTTGACATGACCATGGTGTGTGTGTGTGTATGTGTGTGTGTGTGTGTGTTTTCTGTAGCCATTGTTCCGGCCCTCCTTTCCTCCCTTCATAATTTCTGCCTCCCATGTTCTGCTCTCATGCTCCGCAGCATGTCTGGCAATCATGAACCAAAAAAAAAAAAAAGAAAGAAGAAATGGAATATATGACCAGGTGTAGATCAAAGTATTCCCAAAGCTTCGTCCTTTACAAAGTAAAAAAAAAAAACAAAAAAAAAAAAACAGGTAAACGCTGTACCATCAGCCTCTCAAGGTCTGCCGTTTTTATCATGCAAACCTGTTGAGCTCCTGTTCCCTCTTACATCCCCTGACATTTCCTCTGGGCTTATCATGTTTATTTCAGCTATCAACTTGAATTTATTTCTTTATATATATATTTATTTAGCTATCTAGCACTCCGGCCAATCCCAGACCGAGTCCATTACTTTATTGGATGCAAATAGATCAGCTTGGGGGAGATAAACAAGATATCAGTGACAGGGCACGCTGCAGCCGCCTATTAGAAGAAAATGCAAATGGGGCCGGAGTGAGCCCGAGCAGAGGGGTCAGGTGACAGCGCGACCTCGCCGTCCTCTTGGAGTGGGGCCTGCGACGGCTGCCGATTTGCATTGATGGATCTTCTTTCCACGGGACTGTCATGTGTCAGTCTGCAGGCTATCACGCGTAGGTTATTAATCAAATGACCGCCTGCGCGGCTGTGACCGGCCGCCGGACGCTCGCTGTCTCGCTTGGACGTGAGATCCCCGACACTTCCATGGTCTTTCTCGTAATTATTGAATGTTAACTGGTGTGGCGCCACTGTATGTTGACCTCTGGGGTCAACAGCAGTTTGGGTTAGACGGGGTTAAGGCCAAGAAAGCGAGAGAAGTGTCCCCTTTAGAAAGATGCTAAATTCATTAAGATTTTTCTTCCTCCTCTCTTTCTCTCGGCCCATGTGAAGCACCATTATGGCTTTTCACTCTGCTTCCTGTTCAAATTCCTTTTCTTCCCCTTCTTTTTTCCCCCGTGCTCGTCTGCACAAAAGGTGGCTGTGCTGGGGGTGTAGTGGTTTTGAAATGTGGAGGGCCCTCGAGAGCGGGGCCCTGTGTGTAAGGGGCCGGGGGTTTGTGTAATGTCTCCGGCGAATGCCCCGCTTTATTGAACAGCATAAGGCCTAAATGGCCTCTCTTTGGTTAAGCACAAAGCAGGCATTTCACAGCATTAATGAAACGCAGAGAAACAGGTTAATGATCTGAAACCCCTCCAGAGCACCGGGCTGCGGCTGCCCTCCGCGTTTTTCATTCCCATGTAATCACCACGCCCCCTCAGCTTAGTCTTTTGTTAAAGGTACCCCCACCTCCCTTCTTCCTCCCCTCCCTCTGTCCTCCTTAATCTCAGTATCCTTTACCTATCACTGCAACAAAAGCAAACATAAGAAAACATCCCCTGGCCTGTTGTTTGTTGTTGGGGTTTTTTTTTTTTTTTTTTTTTTTTTTTTTTTTATGTGTGGAAATAAGGTGCCTGAGTGCTAAAATATTATTAGGGTTTAAAATGATGTTGATTATTTTCACGTTGAATATAACTCCTGTGATTACAAAAATTGAACCAACTGTACATTATTCATTTATTTTTTATTATTTGAAATAGTAAAAACAAAAAATATCTTTCATTTAGATAAAAAAAAAAATCTTTTATCTCTATTGATTTATTTCCATTTCATGTTCTCCTGTATGTGTGTACAAAAAATCCCAAACGTTTATATATAATTTGTATGTTGTGTGTATAAATGATTTTAGTGGTAAATTCCAAAATAGGAACCAAATATGTCTAGCCTCAATTTATACCAGGTAGGTCCTGCCAGCTCAGTGTTTTAGTTTATGTATATAGTATTTTAATTATTTATACATTTTTGGCTTTAAATTTTTTTTTCATTCAACAAGATAAATGGTTTTATATCAAATTAGAATAATAATGAGTATTGAAAAAAACTGATTTAGTTACACGTAAACTGATTCAGCACACATTAGAATCATATTTTCATATATCGGGATTGACAGTGAGTTTACGTCAGTAAAGATTTGTTTTTATTTATTTATTTGTTTATCTATCCATCTATCTCTGCGTGTTTTTCTTAAGTCGTGTGGATTGTTCATGTTTGCGCCTGGTGTAGGTGGGAGACGGCGAAATCTGCCGCCTGTCCTGAATCGGCTGACCTTGCCGACGATGTGAAGCAATGCCTGATCTGTCCCATATGTTCCCCCTGCACGTCTGTGTTCTCATCGTCTTTAAACATGATCCCCCCCCACTCGTGTGTTTTTGTTTTCTCTCTGAAACGGCCTTAAAAGCTATTAGGCTCCATGAGGGAACCTTTCAAATGGCATAATTGCATTTTGTTTTGGCCCCTTATGAAACCGGCTTTGTGTACACTGCTGTGTAGTGGTTTAAGGACGTGGACAATTAGGGGCAGCTGTTGATTGGGCCTGATTAACGGGCTGCTTTGTCACACTGCATCTTGAGGTTGTTAGCGTCAATCAGGAGCCGGGTCCCGGCTTTCACAGTCCCAGGTGTGGAGTGGTCCAGGCGTCCAGGCTGAGTCACGTCCCCTCGGGCCACTCAGCAATCAGCTGATGGTCCTCTCCACGTCTGCTTCATCTATACAGTTAAAAAAAAAAAAAAAAGAATGCTGTTCTTTGTCTCATTATGCTTTGAGAAAGGTCACCGTGTCTATTTTTAATTTTTTTTTTTTCTTTTTATTATTTCCTTTAGCTAAACTCAGCAGCCAGGAATCCTACAACAATTACACCAACAACAACATGGGAAACCCACGACTGTCTCCCCTGCCCAGTCTTACTGTTGTGCAGCCGCTGGCTCAGATCAAGCAACCTATGACCTTGGGCACCATCACTAAGCGCTCTGGGTAAGTATCCCAGCAGATGATTTTTCATTAAGCATAGGATATAACCCATCCAGAAGAAGTAAATATGCACTGAAGTAAAGGGCAGCTTTAATTTGTGTATTTCAACGTATTATTAGTATTTTTTTTTTTGTCACAGAAACATTATCCCTTAATGAAGTACAATTAGTTAAATGCCTCGTTTGTGAGCGCGGCACTGTGTGTGTTTTTGCGTATGTCACAGGAATTAATTTATTGCTGCAGCGCTCACAATGCACCGTGTTTGCATCTGCCGGCTTGGCCAGATTGCAAACGCTCATTCTGTGAAATATAGTTCGCAAGACTGGCAAATGCAGCACGCATTTACCTACGGGCCATCGTAATTATTTTAATAGCTCGCCTTCATTTAAATGTCATTTACCTGTCACGTTTGAATGGGAAATGCTCTAATAATACAGAGAGCCGGCGGGGATTGTCGGTGATATCTGATAACAGAACCGCAAATATGCAAACGAGTCACCCTAGACTGTTGACTGCCTTTACATACCTGCTCCATTCACCAAGCGCCCTGAAGTGTGTGTTTGTTGTTCCTACTATTCCAGTGGTCATTTTTCAGTCAAATAAGCTGTGTTTGTGCAGCCCACAACAAACACCACAGGCAACCACCTTTTTTTTTTTTTTTTTTTTTTTTCCCGCCATACTCATCCTCCCTCCCTTTTTTTTCCAAGTGGCAGTTCCTGTTCCTGCCGGATGATCGACTGTTAAGACATTGAATGTACTGTGTTTGTATGTGGTCTGTGTGTGTGTGTGTGTGTGCGTGTTGTCTGCCATTTTTGCGTTATGCTCAGCGTGACATTGTGCTGACAGAGGCGGTGGCGTCGCTCCTTGCGAGTGATGGGCTGGCGGCCGGGCCCCCCGGAGCTCGGACCCCGGCAGCTGAGGCCAGCAGGTTTCAGAGGCGCTCCAAGGAGGGGGGTTACGCACTGCTCTGTGTCCATCAGCACTTTACCTCAGCCACACTCACGCTCGCCCTCGCCATCACTCCCGCCGGGCCGGGCCCACATCAACCCAGAAACGGCGCCTGTCCAAGCGATGGACTGCTGAGACGTGGGCAGGGTTAGCGCACTGCTGACTGGGTGCGGTGAGGAGAAGCAGGTTTGACTCCCAGCTCCCCCCTCTTTCCACCTGCTGTACCACCTACACCCCTTGAGTGTGTGATATCATGCACTGTCACGCAAGCTGTGGGGGAACAGCGAGGTGCCATCTGTCCTGTCTGTGCGGTGCAGGCCTTTGTGTGTGCGTATGTGTCGAAGAGAAAGTGTGCGTCCATCCGCAGATGTGTTTACACCTGTACGAGCAGATCGTTGTTGGCAGCACAGATGTGGAACACACCAGCTGCTTAACCCACATCAGTGGCTCGGCGTGAGCTCCCCATGCGGGGTGCAGGGTGACTTCTTCTGGGAAGAAAGCAGCTCTAGGCCTTCAGATTAGTAATCAATTATTCATTTCACAGATCAACATACAGAAGCTCAAGGTGCAGCTGGATTAAATACATGTAGGTTCAAATGTAAATGAAGGAATACTAATTATATCACAAAGCCAGAGCAGTAAAGTATACAGATATACAGTTTGGAAGCTATTATTATGCAATTATTGGTTATCATCTGTTATTATTGTGTATATTTTTATGTAATATAGGTGAAGATGTTTTCAGTGCAGTGCATTTTCAGGCATTTTTTTTATTTCTTGATATAATGGGAAATATCAATGTAGTGAAAAATCTTTCAACAGCACTGTTTTGCAATCATTACGCATTAAATCTATGACATTTATATCTCATTAGGATTTAATGAGCTGAAAGGTAGACAGGTGACTGTGACACACAACACCTTCCTCACAAGAGCCCTGAATTTGGGTATTTGGGACTCTCTTTTGCTTGGGATTGAAGTTACCTGGCGGAAGGTGGTTTCCATTCACATCAAAGTTGTTTTAGGCAAATCTGTGTGTCTGGGGACTGCATGTGTCTTTGTTTTGCTTAGAGAGAAGACTTAGGATGTGTGTGTGTTTTTTGCATGCTTCTTGGAGATGCGCCCTGCTGACTGGGTCATGGTGAAAACCGGGCGGTAGTCAGAGAACCCTGGGCGCTCTTCTTGAGTGTGTGAATGTAAACTAGCGTAAGACTTGACCGGGGCATGACCCAGTTTCCTGTGGTGCAACGTTGGCAACGCTCAAGTCTTGGGTGTCAGTGGGGAAGATTGGGGGGGCGTCACCATGGAAACCTCGCCGGACCCATTTACATCTTCGTTAAATCTATCTCTCTTTCATACACCTGGCTGCTGCCATGGCAACAAAATGTAGTCACACCAATAAACTAAATTCATATTTACAACAGCAAAAAAATACATTTATTGACATCATGGCCCTTTATTTTAAATCCTTTTTATGACACTTTCCCTTAATACAGGAAGAAGTGTCCCTGTGTCAGGGTTGACCTCTGAACCCACAGATGTTTTCAGATTACTGCTCTGAGTCCATTGTCTTACAGTAAGTGTGGAAATGGTTTTTATAAAGCCGACAGGCACATAGAGCTTTAGCGCTCAGCCTGGGTTTTCGCATGTAAAATGTCACTGTGAATCTGCTGCACAAATCAGCTCGATTTAATGGCTCTGGAAAGTGCAGCGTCCGGCTGTCGGGTTAAGAGGTAAAAGTGTGAAAGATTATTCTGTGGAAGTGGGGTCACTGCCCCCAAGGCTGAAAGTGATCTGTATCTCCACTTCTCAGTAATATCTGTGTCTCTGTGTGTCCGTTATGTATATTTACAGTGAAATTTAGACGTACACAAAAAATTTAATTACATTTTTGTACCTTTTCATCTATGCATTGAGAATTGGTTTATCAATCAGCTGGAGTTGCAATGTGTATTGTTGGTAAATGGAAAAGCCCAAAAATTATTAAACTAAATGCACTTTTTTTTTTTACTTAAATGTATTAAGTAAATGTATCAAGACAATTAATACCATTTGTAGCAGTGGCAGGTAGCTTGAGACGAAAGGCCTGAAAGCAAAGCCATAAGCTATCCAGCGGGTTAATATCCAGACCTTTATTAATACCAACCACTGTAACTATCTACGCTATCTGGAGATGTAAGAAAGCGGAAGTCCACCAGTGGCCTTATCTAAATATAATCCAGAAGCCCCCTGCTCCACTGGGACGTGCACAGCCCTCATTTATTTTACATTGGCCTTCATCCATTTACACAGCTGGATATTTACCCAAGCTATTTGCTGTAAGTAGCCCGCTCAAGGGTGCAGCGGTCCAGGTCCTCTTGAGGTCCAGTCTCATGGCTTGGTGGCTGGACAACCATCCTGGGTGGCTGTACTGTAACCTTACTCTTACTTTACTAATCTCTAGAAATGTTGCTGCTTTCTTTCAACCTCCGGTATCCTATAAATGCTTTGTTCTTTACAATGATGTCAGTTATGGCATTTGAGTTGTAAGTGTTTAAGTGAGTAGATGACTATTAAACTGGCTGAAAATGTCTTTATGACCGTGGGAATCCTGTGTGGCAAGTCTTGACTCAGGTTGAAGTGAGACGTGACTTGAACTCACCGTTTTTCTGCTTTCAGCTTTTCTCTCAGTGTTCAGCCTGGCCATTGACAACATTTCAGGCTCAGACATGTCTAGCCTTTTTACATTTGTCTGTCATTTGGAGGGACAGAATTCCATATTTACTATAAACTGATTATGCATATCTCAAGGACAATGCAAATAACTATAGAACACACCTCATTAGCAAATATTCAACTCACACACACACACACACACACACACACGTCATGAACATGTTGACTTTGGCTCAGTGTCATGCTGGCAAGTGTATGCATATGTCCTTAAAAGTCCATTTTAATGTATGTAACATTTAAATTATGTTTGCACACACACTCACACAGACCTTTGATGCATCTTGCTCTCTCTGTAAACACGTGTAAATATGCCGAATGTTTGCCTGATCAACTCGGTAATAATGGTTTTTCCATCTATTTCTGTGTATCTCTCTCCTGTCATGAAGACCCTACCTCTTTGGGGCAGGATGTTTTTCCATTAAAACTCCATGGTGAGTTTCCCACCCCTCCTCCCCCAAACCCAGCTCACTCCCAGCATGCTTTGCTTCAAATTCTCTTTAGCACATGACTGCGCTCATTACTGTCTTTCATTTATTTCCAGACACGTTTAAGCGTTTTGCTTGTTTTGTCTTTGCATCCAAGAGGAAAGCAAGTAGGCAAACATTTTGCATCTGACTCGTCATCTGCGGGTGGTTTCGGTCCCTGGGTTAGTCAGTGCACACTTGATTTGAGCTGCATGATTCCAGATTTATGTTCTCTTGTGTTCATGCAGTTAGGAAAACTCGGCAGGAAAAAGAAAGCTGCAGGAGCTTGCAGCCTGTGTTATAAAATGAACAATAAAGCATTATTTTAAAAATCATAGTAATCTCATGATTTACCATGGAATAATACAATTTCTTCCATGAACAGTGTCTATAATACGCTATAAACATAATAAAACTACTTTAATATTTAAGCTTTGGTTTCATGTTGTGGTCTGTGTTCGTACTGTAGTGTGTGCATGTGTGTGTGTGGGATGTAAATTATACAAAGAAGATGGAACCCTGATTGTTTTCATTTTCCGAGTCCCAACAGATCCGCCTACGTCACAGGCCTCCGCTTGTCTGTCTTTTGGCTTTGTGTCCCAACCACTTGTCCAAAATGACTTATTCCCATCACGCTGCATTCTAGCCACTCCATGCAGACAACAAATATTGTCCCAGGAAAGAAAACGAAATAAATAAATAATGTCCCTTTGTGCGGCGGTGCATGTTGCTTTCATTTAGTTGTTTCCATGCAGACGTGTGTGATAGGGGGGAATGTGGAGCTCGGCACATGCAGCAGCGCTGCCCTGATGGCACACACCCAATACTGTACGTAGGTCCCCATCTGCTCCACTCTCTAATCTGACAGGACAGTGTCATTCCGTAAAAGTATAATAGGTCATAAGAGGTCAGCGTGAATTTACATTGCAAAGTAATAAAGAAAATGTCATTTACTTTGCTCAGTTAAACTTCTTCTATTAAGAAATATGTAGCTTGTTAAGTCTTAGGAGACTTTGCTTTTATGCAGTTATCTTTTTATTGGGAACACCAGCCATAAATATTCATTTTGCTAAAGCACAACAGCGTGCATAGAGCTGATGTAATGTTTTGCCGATGTCGTTGCTGCGCAGACATTGACGGTGGCGCGCGCGCGGGGGGGGTCAAAGCTAAGTCAGATGCAGGATGGTCTCCTTTCTGACAGACACACGGAAGCATAAAGGACTGAGGAGCCAAAGGATTGACTTCTCCCTCCGATTCTCATCAAGAAGCTCGTGTTGAAATGAATTGCACGTGGTGCAGAGCGCTCCAGGTCTTGGGTTTCCTCTTTTGTCATGTCGGGGGGGCAGCTTGTACATAATAATTAAAGGGTTGCCCCCGCTTCCACTGTCAGAGCAGTATGCTTTTCAAAGGTGCAGCATTAGCATCAGAAATCGCTGCCTTCCAAAATAACATCCTGCCCATTGAGCTCAGCGTGCACAGATACGTTCCTGACATGGTTTGCATTACGTTCCACCTGAAAGCTGATCTGCTCTTGAATCAAGCCTTCAGAGCGCCATTTTGCACGCACTCGGCCCTCTCGATCGCGAGCTCAACTCCCACGTCTCTCTGTACAGTTACACCTGTAGTTGCACCAGCTTTCTCAGTAGCGTTGTGATGCGGTGGCAGCGACGACTGTCGTTAATGGCGTAACCGCCATTAGCGGCCTCTGCCCCCATCAGGCCATTTTGAAAGGCTGCTATAAAATAATAAAAGGTGAAGTTGAGGTGACGCGACATGCACCGGCCATATGGCGCGTACGGCCTTGCCTCCGAGTCGCCGACTCTCGTTGCCGAGCGCCCGGCAGAAATCAGCGGCCGCCGTATTTGTTTACCGCCCGGCCCCCCCTGGATGTAAATGGAGGCTGTCTCTCCCCCTGCGTGGCGCCTCGTGTTCGCTGGCGCTCTAATGGCGAGCGACTTTGATGGTGGACGTTGCAGATTGAATTATGCCCTTGAGGAAAAGCTATTAGCTCAAGGCAAGGGTCCTCATTTGTTAAATTAGAAGTGGAAATGACATGCGAGGAGTCTTTTCACTGAATTAGCGAAACAGAGAAATCTAAGGCTGCAACAGAGGGAGAACGCGAACTGAGGGGAGACTTTAAAAAAGAAAAAAGTTGGTGTCCATTTAGGAACGTCCGGCTATCCTTCTTTGTCAGGCCTCTTTGTGTATTTGTGCTTCGTAATTTATTGATATTGTATTTTACCCATCTTTTTTTTTCATTTAATTGAAAAATCTCCTCTGAACATGTGGTCTCCAGAATGACTCCAGCCCTCGTCCGCCTCAACGGTGTCTGTCGGAAGAAGGAGAAACCTCAACTCTTTTAAGCCACTTCAAGTGCAGCCCCCGAAAGAGGAAAAGACTGGTTTTTAAAATACGGACAAATAAACGGCAGCGGTTGTTTTACTCGGAGAAGCAGAAAATTGTGAACTAAACTGTGATCCGGCAATTGGCAGACGCCGTCGACCGAAGCCTCCTTAAAAAGAGCTCAGCATATTTGATCAGCATCGAAACCTCAGAGGGGGGAAAGTTGGCGTGGCGCTCCCGAGCGACAGGGACTCGGGCCAGGCCGAGCCTCAGGCACACTTTTCCGCTGCCCGCAAGGCTTTACGTACACGTTCTGTCAAGGGCTTCTGCTTGATGCCTTAATTGCCTAATGTTATACCCAGATATATGTGAGGTGTAGGGGTCTAAAATGGCCCAAAATGAGCGACAGCATCATGTAGGCTTTTCTGATATTGGAACTTTTTAAATGCAGTCAGAAGGTGGCGTGACAATATATACATTTTTTGTGAATGAAAGTATGGTTCTGAAAAATTCATGCAAATAGGCTAAATTGCAAAAACAGCAATGCCTCATTGACCCTGTGATTCTAAGTGCAATAGATACATTTACATTACATTTACAGTATTTATCAGACGCCCTTATCCAGAGCGACTTACAATCAATAGTTACAGGGACAGTCTCCAACTTTTAGGTTAAGTGTCTTGCTCAGGGACACAATGGTAGTAAGTGGGATTTGAACCTGGGTCTTCTGGTTCATAGGCGAGTGTGTTATCCACTAGGCTACTACCACCCTTTTAGTTCAATATGAGTAGATGGGTTTATATGTTACTTTATTTTTTTTGTTTCTTTTCTCCTATGTTTGGGCATGGCTGCCCAGTGCTTGTAGAAAATAAAGTCATCGCATTGGCCCTGATAGTTAATCTGGTTGGTTTAATTTGCCGTGTAAAAGTCAGACTTACATTGATTGACTGATTGTACGATTGGCATAATTAATAATTATGCCAATAATTAGTATTCATTTTTACCCCTAGATCAACAGCTATCCTGGGATAATTATGGCTGGCATGTATCCCTCCCACTAAAAGGGGGATACAATTTCATCTGTGATTTTCTTACAAAAATGAACGTTTTTAGAATTACGTTGTGTTTCCTGAGTTATTGGAACCAACTGACCGCAGGTTCTGAGGTTCAACATATTATGAAAGTTAACACATTCAGGATCTTACAGACTTCTGCAGCACCTGACAGCCACACAATAAAAATGGTAAATTCATATGTTTCCCTCAAGCGCTGGGGTGGCCAGTGTAGGTCTTTTTTTTTTTTTTTTTTGGTTGAAAGAGAAGAGGAATTGGTTACATCTGCAGTCGCTTCCTGTGGTATTTCAATGTTCGGTGGGAGTGAAATCGTGAGGGAGGGTTGGTGTTGGTCTTTAGAAGGCCTCAACATTTCCTTAGCGATCATCCGGGACTTTTGAAAGAACGCACAAGCCCAGCCGACTGCAGTGGAGGTATTTGGTTATTTAACGCTCCCCCTCTCCAACACTAATAAACACATGACACTAATATTCACCGTACTTCTTTCACCAAATGTCCTTCAGATGTCAGCCGACCCCGAGTCGTCATTACTCTTCATCTCGGGGGTGATTTACGACTCGTTGACAGTTTTAAGGGAATGGTGCAAGTGAGGATTTGGGACGTTCAGCACCTATTAGCCGACAAGAGTTCAATGGCCGGACAGTCCGGCCACCTCGGGCTTCATCCAAGCCAGACTCCTCTGGAAATATCCAAGATCTGAAATCCCAGTCCATTAAATGCCAGTTTTATATTTATGCTTGCGGAGACCAGCGTCTCACCAGCAAGCTGTTAGTCGGAAATTCCTGCTCGGACGCCACTGACCAAAAGTGTAGCTTTGATTGGCTTCTTTTCCTGCTTTCTTTATTCCCGTTTGTCCCAGAGTGAGTGTAGTTCACACTAAACTCTCCTTTGTGTTGAAGACTAATGAACTTTTTCGGGTTCCCCTCAGCCCCATTTATTGATTTAGTATGTAGGTGTTTCTTTGTCCAGTTTTCATCAATAAAAAAATTTAACACATTTTTATCTTCCTTTTTATCTTCCTTTGTTTTGTATAGTATGTCTTTTACAATTCAAGCAGAAAGGTGCTGTGTTTGTATATGCAAATTTAATTTTTATTTTTTCACATTATAATCCCAGAGACCTCAGCCGGAACATTCATATCTAGCATTACTGACCAAGAATATAACCCATTATTTTTAATTGTTTTGTTTGCTCCCAAGTGACTGTAGTTCACAGCACTTCTCCTGTGCCGCAATGCCGCCAGCTCCCTATGGACTATCCAGTGTTCGGCCTTCATGCCCACTTCCATGTCTGAAACGTAAAAGACAGGTTTTTACGGTCAAGATCAGTTCTGAACTGGACAGTAATACTGCACCGCTACTGTTCTCTGATCAGTTCCACATGGGGCCTCGATCGCAGTGGAGAACAGTTTTCTGTGTTGAATTTCATCGAAATGCTTCTGGCGTGCAGAAAAAAATCCAATAAATTCTTCAGAATAAATTCTTTTAAACGGCTCAACTGGAACGGGAGCAGCTGCCCTGCATCTATTTCAGACAGATTTACAAGCAAATGACAGCCATTATGTGACATTCTGACCTTCATACATTTGAAAAATGTTTTGTGTGTGTATGTGTGTGTGTGTGTCAGGGCAAGTGCAAAATCAGTTGTAGGTCATGATTATAATGTGCTGTATGGGCTACGACGTGAAGCTGCCCCTTAAACCTGCCTTTTGTACAGCATACACAGATCATCCACATGTAATTTTGTTTAATTTTAGTCTTATCTTATATGATTACGACCATAATCCCACTGTATCCTCTTCATGTTGTACATTATCTATATTTAGATATGGTGCGTGTGTTTTCTGGTGACGTTTAACAGGAATTGGAATTATTACAGCGTTTTAATATCCGCTAATACCTCATGACACAAATGAGTTAGGTTTATTTTTTCTTTTTTACTGCTGAATGCCAGGTTACAATCCCAGCTGTACTTCTTATTATTATCATACAGTTTGGTGTTATGCTGTTTACAACTTGGTACAGCAACAAATCCGGTCTATGGAGCACCTGTCTCGTCCTATGTCCCCGTAATGGTGCCCTTCCCAGAGGTGTATCCATGTACAGAGCATTGCTTCAAACAAACAGATTTTGTGTATTATTTGCACAATAACCAAATGTAGATATCATTCTTTAAATTGCACCAATATAATGAGCTTCTCAGGTTTAGTTTATACAGTTGTCAAACTTTTAGGTTTATAGTAAGCTTTTTTTTTTGTTATGGGCTTTTTCAGTGGTTGTTGTTGTCTTTTGATTTGAATCGTTTCTGTTTTGGGAAATAATTTTCGGAAGTGTTGTGTTTATGGCCATTTTGCATGAAATGTAAATGTGCTGTATATTGTTTGACGTTTTTCTGAATTTGCGTTTGCTCAAATGAAATATTGTTCTTGTCTCATTACGGTTCCAGGAAAGAAGCCATTTGTTTTTGTGTAGTGAGCGCTGTCTTAATTTATGCATCCGAACTGCCTGTTGCGTCTCTGTCTCTCCAGTGATGTGGTTTTGAGTTTCCTTCTCTGGGCTCTGAGTCCCATTCTTCTACTCCCCAGTTGTTCTCATTCTGGCCTCTCTGGAGCTTTTGGAACCAGCCTCTCGTGCTCACGCTGCACTTTGTGTCTTCCAGCAAGGCCAAGCCTCCCCCCCAGATCTCCCCCAGCAAGTCCAGTGGTGGGGAGTTCTGCGTGGCGGCCGTCTTTGCCTCCTCCCGCTCCTGGTTCATCACCAACCCCAACATGAAGAGAGAGAAAGGTCAGTGACCATCAGGCTGTGCCTAAACAGGCTTGCCCTCACCTCGTGAGGCTCGTTGTGGATAAAGCTCAAAGGTCGAACTGCAACCTGGCACACAGAGCAGTACACTATTTTATATTATTAAATCAGTTTTTAAAACTTTTTTTTACTTCCTAAACTAATGTTATTCTAGAAAATGTTTGAACGTTGTTTTTTCAGCTCTGTTTTTGCTCATATAGACTTTGTGCCCTCTGTGTCCTCGTTGCACTGTATTTTTTATCTCTGTTTCAATCCTAGATCAGTCCCGTCAGTCTGTTGTCGACTCCCTCTACATCCTGAGTTGTTACGGCAACCTGGTGGAGCATGTTCTGGAGCCGCGACCAATCAGCACAGCTCAGAAGATCAGCGACGACACTCCACTAGAACTCTTCACTTGTCCCAGGGCCTGCTGGAACCTGGCTCGGTAAGGCCCCGCCCCCTGTGTACCGCTCGCACAGAGCTCCCGCATACACCCACTTCCTGCTGATTGGATCAGAATGATGCACCAGCAATATGTGGGACTACAGAATGTATTGCAGTGAGTGCACTGTGCCCCGTATGCAACATGCAGACCACTGAAGGCACAGCCGGTGTAAGGGCGCCCATACTTGGGGGAATTGAGTCCATTTTAGCTCAGCATGAGGCTCTTCTCTGCACTACTTCTGGCCTTTCTGATGGCTGCTCGGTAAATTGATTTTTGTGTTTGTTTTGAGTAGGACACCGCAGTGGAATGAGCTACAGCCACCTTTCAACAGCAACCACCCACTGGTCCTGGCAGCGGACTTGGTGCAGTACTACCAGTACCTGCTGGCTGGCTGTAAGTGTGTGCGTGTGTGTGTGTATTTTATGCACAACATCGTTTTCATTTTGCCTTCCCACATACACATCAATACTCACTCTTAGGACTGTAACACCTCTTTCTCTCTCTACAGTCTTAAGTAATTAGACTGTAATAAGTCATGTTTCCTTTATTGTCAGTACAATGATATGTCACTTAGATCAAGCCAAGAAACAATAAATGACAGCAAATTATAGCTCAAATGTACAATATTTATACATAGGATCTATGCACATATAAAATATATACACAAGTATGGTCTGGATCTGTTGAAGTGTTGGCTAACATCTGTACCACTTAGTACTTGCCTGTTTTATTGCATCTACTCAAGCCTTTGCCACTTGGCGATTGGCCCTTATTTGGGGAAAAAAATGATGCCGAATTAGCTCTTTAATTCAATTGCAAGCCCAAACTACAAGACCAACCCAAGGGCAGAGGGCTCACGGATGACCACGCGTCTAATGTATCTTCTGTAAGCGAGCACTGTAGTGTTCATAAATGTAAACATAAATCAGTAATTGTCTCCCGGTGGCCTGCGGGCAGGGCGCCGTGTCTCCTCTGTCCTCCCCACTAATTCGCCAAGCGCTCAGGGCCTAACGGGTAGAATATTTTCTAGAATTAGCTTTAATAGCCTCGTCAGCGTCAGCCCAATGAGCTCTCTTTGGTGTGAGGGTTCCTGGCGCGCTTCTGTGTGAACTCAATGTACCAGAGGGAGCATGATAATGAGCGCCTTCCTTTTTCCAGCGCTGTTAACATTTCTGTCCAATTAAAGTCACGGGAAGTCCCGGTCGGCCCCATCCTACTCCATTACGATAAAGCGTAGCAACATCCCAGCTCCCAAGTCAGGAAAATACAAACATAATCACTTGTCAACATGCAGCCCTCGGCTCGGACAGCTCTGTCTGGTGCGTGCCACCCTTGATTTCCTCATGTTCCAATTGCCGCTCTGCCAATTTACAATCCCTCCCCACCTCCCTTTCTGAGGGTCTGAGGAGTCTTCCATGACGCAAAGCCACAAATACAACTGTTATCAAGCTATCATTTTCCCCCCACGTTTAATATCAGATGAAGCTGGCTGCAGAGGAGAGGAAGAAAAGGGAGAAGGAAGGGGAGCGATAGAGGAGAGAGAGATAGCACGGTGGTCGGCGAGGGGTGGGGGACAGCGGCGTCCCGCCTGCCTGGGACCGAGGTGAGCGGAGGTGGGCAGGATGCTGCCGTGATTGATGCGACTGGGGCCGCCGCTGTATATTGGATGACCTGGTCTGATTAAAAATGCAGCATGTGGACGGCAGGGTCAGGAGAGCTGGAGCCCACGGGGCGGGTGATAAAAGCAGGCGGTGGCGCCACTTCATGGTCACTATCTCCACCTGTCCATCTGCCTGGGCCCTGGCAGGACTGAGGAGGGGCAGCATTACTGTGCTTCTGGCCGCGATAAGAGCACACACACACACACACAGATTGGGGCTTGATAAAGAGGAAGTGCTGGGCCCATAAATGCTGTCTCAGAGCCACAGACGGTAGCAGAGACACCCGGTGAGGGACAGAGACAGACCGTGCGAGCTGGTGTTTGAGCGCTGCGTCACTTTTCAACCCAAAGGTGTAAGGAAAGTATTAAAGACTACCGTCATTTTCCAGCCTTTCCTGTCACCGCGGCCACTGCTCCGAATTTAGCTCAATTTATTCATTTTGGTTTTTTTTTTTTCCCTCTCTGCACCGGAAAGAGACAGTGTTTGCGTAGCTGTCTGCCGGTGTGTATTCAGACACCTTTCCCAGGCCGCAGAAGCTTGCTGAGCAGCAACAAGGCCCCTTGAATAATTTACCTCCCTGCTCTGGAGGTCTGGCTCTGGTCAGTGGTGTGGTTCCACCTCCACCCTTTTTACCCACCCCCCAGCAACCTGTCATAATGCAGCGATTGTGGATGTCCAGTCTCCGGAGTCTTGCAGCCACTGCCTCCTGAATCGGAGCTAATTGCCCCGGGGAGGTGGAGGAGGGGGTGTGTGCGTGCCGTGGAGATGCCGTGGCGCCACTGATTCGGCCCAAGAACCAATTGGGGGCATTGGCTTCAACTTAACGGAGACAGAGACAGTGAACGAGGGAGACCCTTAAGTGTCCAGACAACACAGATAAGATCATTGGCCTTATCTTTTACATGATCTCCCCCCAGACCAGCCCCAGGGTCACTTAATCAATACCTGGCCTCCTTTGTTCTTCCTTCATTACCTGCTGCTGTCCAGGGCAAACTGGTCACTCAAATCACTCAAGCAAAGCCCACTCCACCCACAATCCACTGCAGGCACATGCCAGGCAACAGCTGCGCAGCTCGCCTCATAATGGTACGTAAAAAGTCCACATTAAAGTGCGGTTGTTGAGCGCTGTTTCGTCAACCATCAACAAAACCAACATCCGTTCTTCTAAGCGTTGCAATTAATCGTGTCTTTGTGCACTGCGTTTCAATGCGTTTCATTTAATGGCCCTCGTTTAGCGGAGTAGTGAGACGACTTTGAGATTTCAGATTGTATGTTTTACTCAGGAGCCCATAATTTAGCTCCTGATACTTAGCTCCCGTATGGGGGGTAGTAGCCTAGTGGGTAACACACTCGCCTATGAACCAGAAGACCCGGTTCGAATCCCACTTACTACCATTGTGTCCCTGATCAAGACACTTAACCCTAAGTTGCTCCAGGGAGACTGTCCCTGTAACTACTGATTGTAAGTTGCTCTGGATAAGGGCATCTGATAAATGCTGTAAATGTAAATGAAATGTAATGTTAGCGCCTGTTCGCCAGGGTTACACTAGGTGACCGGATGTCTCTGAGACATCGAAGGGCCGACCACGTGACCCATTTTAGCCTTTTTGGGCCCTTGGGATGACCACTGGCCCACCAAACTGGAGCCTTCCTCCTCCAGGGCCCTCTGAAACACGAGCCACAGAGCCAACAACTGTTCCCCAGCTTTAATAATTAATTAGTGAACAGCTATTGCCCCCCAGGGTCAGGGGGCTAGCGTGGGCGGGTGCATGGATGTGTGGGTGTTTAATAAGTAACACAGGCCGACTTTGTTCTTATCCATTACTGGACAGCGGCATGTATCAAAGTGTTGGGCTCGGAGACTCCATTTGCCGTGCTGGTCTGTCTGATGGCTCTGCATGCATCCAACCACTGCTTGTGGTTACCGTGATAGTGTAGCAGCCTCTTCCTCTGTGGTGTAACTAGTCCTGCTTTCTGTGGGACATGAAAAAAGGCTGACAACTGTATTATCCCTCCTTTATTAAATATGCGTGCAACAAAGAGCTGTCTTCGCCCCGAGGTGGGAAAAGAAACGGCCGCTTCTGCACATTAGTCTTCGGTCTTGGCGCCTGCATGCGTTCCATCTGTCTGTGGGCTTTGCAGTTCCACACACATACACACAGACATACACATGGTGTAATGCCGTCTCAGTCTCTGCTCTCATCCCCCCCTAATGCTGTCTCCCACCTCCTGGTGCAGTGGTTCCCCCTGGAAGTCCAGGCCCCATCACTCGACACGAGTCGTACGACAGCCTGGCGTCCGACCACAGCGGGCAGGACGACGAGGAATGGCTGTCACAGGTGAGCCCGACTGCCGTCCACTCTTCTCCTTTAGCCTGGCACCTGCGGGTACACTTTTTTTTTTGTCATCAATAATTTGTTTCTGTGCATAATTCATGAAGCAATATTCGGACCACTTAGTCTGTGGCGGTTGTGGTTACAGCCGAATGGGTGGTCCCGTACAATCTGAAACGTGTCCTCGGGATCTGCATCACCCCAAGAGCTGGTCGGAGGGCTTGTTCCTGGGTTTACGCTATAGTTAAAACTCCATTGGAGGGTCCATATGGACTGAAAGGGCAACCTTTTAACATCTACGAGGGTCCATCCGTTACATGTATAATTTGACACGGTGTCCTTTTACCAATAGTCAGGGTCAGATTTCAGCTGTGGCCTACATTAAGGGTTGCACACTATTTAACTAATCTGAATTATTGACGACAAAAAAATCTATCAGAACAGCAGCGTGTCCCGTCAGCTCTGCAAAACAGCTTGATATTTTGCTGCATGCTGTAATATTATTCAGGCCCCTAACGCAGATCAGATTATCGAACTTGATATTATCTAAGAGTTTTTATACCCAATACATTACCTAAGAGGCTTAGACTATTCGGAAAGCATCTTTAGCCCATCACTGACCATGAAGGAAAATGTCAAATCCATCAGCTAGACATTGGTTACTACGCATATGTGATCATGTGACCACAGTCCAACGCAGCAGGATGTCACTTCAACTCGACGCGTCAACTCCCTGGCATGGCACCGAATCAACCTTTTGGAATGTTCCACCGGTTCTCTCCCTCTCGTTATCTTTATAAACAGGCTTCAGATTAGACATCACATCCTTAAGTTGTAATGTCAACAGTGGCAGGCGTTGCGTGAAAAGCGCCGGCCCTCATTGGCTCTGTGGCGAGTCGGCGACGGTAATGAGTGCTGTCAGTGTGAACGGGGCTCAATATGTCACTGAGCAACATGACAGGAGGGCCGGGGAGGGAGGCGGAGGGTAACATCTGGCTGGAGCCCTGGCGAAAAAAACCACCACGGCATCTGCTTATCTCAGGGCCGTGTGACACTGATGGTGTTAACTGAGGGGGAGAGGAAAAAAAAGGAAAACCAGGCAGCCATCCTCCGCTGTCCTTTTCCCCTCTCTGGCCTAATTTGCACAGATGTGCACAAACATGCATCGTATCACAGGCGCACGAGAAGTCCTAAACCGGTGCCCTGCTTTTCGGCCCGTCGAGGCAAGTTGCCACTAAAAGACTCGAAAGGATGGACATGCCCCTCCCCCCCCGTCCCCTCTCCTGACATTTTCACTCTCTGCTCAGCCGCCTAATATTAATGTCCGAACTTCGTTTCTGCGCCGCATTAATTCGGCCCGCTGGGGAGAGAGAGAGAGAGTGTGAGGGGGTCCATCTGCCTAATGGAGCCTGTAGTGTTTCTCAGAACCGTGACGCTCGTCTCCTCATGTAATCCTGGGCTATCGGGACTGGGCCTTTTTTTTTTTTGCCCCCATCCTAAGCTTTTTCCATTCGCGACTTTTGAGAGCAACGAGACAGTACTTAGTGTGAGTGTAGTGCAGTTGTGTGTGTCGCGTATTCAAATCTAATTAATTGGTCTAAACATTTTGCTGTGCCTGTTCATAGGAATACTAGGGTGTATATCTGGGTATTTGTAGGGCGGTTGTAGACTAGTGGGTTTGGCACTCTGTTATGAACCGGAAGACACAAAGTCACAGGTTCAAACCCCACTTACCCCTAGATACTTAACCCTGAGTGTCTCCAGGGGGACTGTCTCTGTAATTTCTGATTGTAAGCTGTTTTGGATAAGGCGATAAATGATCAATTTAACACCGTGGTGTTATGAGGCACTCTGTGCTGACCGATATTTTTGAGCTGTAGCATAAAGATTACTGAAACACATGCTTTCCATTGTTACAGTAAAAATGAAGTGATTGTCATTATAATACACTGCAGCACCGCACACGGTGCACACAACAAAATGTGTCCACTGGGCAGCCATGACAGGCGCCCGGGGATCAGTGTGTGGGGACGGTACTTTGGTCAGTGGCACCTTGGCGGACCGGGATTTGAACCGGCAACCTTCTGATTACGGGGCCGCCTCCTGAAACGCTAGGCAACCACTGCCCCTATGGTTGTTGTACAGCGTCTTGTGACTTACTGTCTTTGAAAGGTGCTTTATAAATGAACTTTGCTTGCTATTCTACCTGAGAAACTTTCACATGCATTCTACATGACTTAGAAACAGCAGAATGTTGTAGAATCACCTGTCGTTGTTGGACCAAGCCTGTGATTGTGGTTCTTAGGTGGAGATTGTGACCCACACTGGCCCTCACAGGCGTTTGTGGATGGGTCCTCAGTTCCAGTTTAAGACCATCCACCCGTCAGGCCAGACCACAGTCATCTCCTCCAGCTCCTCAGTGCTGCAGAGTCAGGGCCCAAGCGATACCCAGCAGCCCCTGCTGGACTTTGACACAGACGACCTGGACCTGCACAGCCTCAGGTGGGCCACGCCCCCCTCCACATTCCCCGGAATCCTACAGAATTAGCAAAAATATAATAATAGCAAATTCATGAATTGTTTTGGCACATTTTTTAATAACTTGCCATCCATTAAAGTGCATTAATGTCTGTATTAGTCTCCGCATTGGTGAACATTGTTCAACTGAGTTTCCCTCTGTAGGTTCCTGACAGTATTGTAATGCGTCCATCTTTTCCCTTTCTGTCAGAATCCAGCCAGTGCGCTCTGAGCCGGTCAGCATGCCTGGCTCCTCTCAGCTTGTCACCGACCGCCGAGGCCAGTCCACTGTGATTGACGCCGGCTCAGGTAAGAAACCGGGGCTAACTGGTCTGCTCACAAACGAACACCAGAGCATGGGAAACAAGCCCTGTTTGCACTGTTGACTTGGTTGCCTTCAGAGGGAACGTGTAAAATTAATCCAATTGTCAGAAGTGGAAGCGAATGACAGCATATAGCCATTGTAGACATGATTGTACCTTATTTGCTGTTCTCACTCCAAAAGTGGCCATCGCAAGCCAAATGTGACTGGATAACTAGAGCGCTGTTGGAGCTGGACGGATTAAATTGATCTCGTTTCAAAGGGATTTTGATAGAGTGTGCTTTCAGTTCACCATTTTTTTTTCTTCTTCACCCAGTTATTATGCTAAGATAATCCAATCAGCTGAGATCATGCATTTCAGAAGTAAAACTCGCCGAGCCACTACTGAGCCCGGATCTGTCAGTAAGATGCTGCGGGGACACTTCAGGTGTACTGCTGACCGAAGGAGAAAATAATCCGATGTGGCATTTGCATCGCCGCTGTCTGGTCAATATGCCAACCCCATGCAGCAAAAAGCAACGACAAAAAATGTTTTATTCCCAACGCTGCACAATTTCCACAATACACTTGTCTTTATATGTCACACCAGGTTTTGCGATTCTTCGTGCTTGAGCTGGTTGTGCACGTCAGGCATTTTGAAATAGAGCGTAGAATAAAATATTGTCCCTTTAGACACACCTGATGCCTTTTTCTTTTCAGGAAATGGTTGCTTCGTGCATATTTATGCCTTTATTATTGTGTTTTATTATAACTCTTATATATTTTAATTAGAACAGCCACTTAACTGCCCTACGCCTCCTCCCCCACCCCGCCTGTCATCTGGAGGAGGCTTGCAGGAGCCACTGCAGGCTTTTATGAGCCGATCCTTATCATCAGTGTGTGTGATTGCTCAGCACTCAGGGCCACAACCAGCGTGGCGCCTCCTCTTATCTCCATGCATCACTTTGTCTTACCCTCAGAAGCAGGCGTGTGGTGCGGTGCATAGCAATAAGCCATACCATATTCCTCTGTTCTGCAGAAGGCTCCAGAACCTTCTGAGTGAAGGTTCTCTATCTCTATCTGAAGTGTGTATGGATCATAGTGTTTGTTAAGCTTTAATAAGGAGGTGTCAATAACCCAGCTGACATCAGTACTTGAGTGTGTGTGATGCACTGCACTTAGCCGATGTCCCCCGGGTCCCGTCCCACGTCTGCTTAAGCCGACCGGATGCACACGGACCACCGAAGCTGCCCTCCCCTGAAAAGCCTCGCCGTCCAGTTGACGCAGCACATCTACTGTGTTTGGAGAAAGTGAGACCAGGAGTATCGGCTTACCGAAAAGAAAAAAAAAAATCAATCCAACGCTGCGTCGCCAGTATCGATACTCCCTATCTGCTTCGGGAGCGTCACTCTTGGCGCTGTAGACTACACAGCGTTTTGTAGGGCAGGAAGGTTTTTTCCTTTTTTTATATTTCATAATTTTGTTATGACTCGGTGGAGGAAAACGCCGCTTCATTCGTGTAGTGGAGACACTTTCCTTCGCAGCGGTGCGTGTTTCAGTGTGGTGACTGAAGTTATCAGCAAAATCTCCTGATCTGGGACAGACATGGCTTGTTATGAGTTTCCTGGCGGGACCTGTATGGGACAAAAGTGATAGCTCTGTGTGTGTGTGTGTGTGTGTGTACAGTGTAGTGAGTTAATGTAAGGGCTGCATTTACCGCGTGCATTAAAACACAAGAAGCCAAATTGGGTTCTGGCGTCTCCGGGTGCTTGAGAGACCATTACCACGGCGAAGGCCCTCACCCATTATCACACCGCCAGCCACCACTGAGTGATATTGATCACAGCCCTAGCGTGGCGGTACGTCCGATCTCCCGTTCGGCGGCCATCCCTCAGTCAGGTATTGTGAGTGTTTGTGCGACAAAGCCACCTCTGTGCCACGTCCCCCTCCAGGCCACAGGTACGGTTCGGCCTGAGCGACCCCCTGCTTCCTCTCATAGCGTGGCCGATTGCTCGCAGGGATGGGCACCTGGGCCTTGGCAGAGTCGCCAGTAATGGATCCTGACCTGTGGCCTGTAATTACCTGGCTCGGGCATAAAGGCGGCTTGTGTTGAGATACTGCTCTCATTCAGGGCCCCCAGGATCAGAGGGCCGAAATGGGCGGAGCCCGAGGCACATGATCCATCCCACCGCCGCCGCCACAATGGGAGGGGGTGGTGGGGGTGGACACAATCAGACACCAGTCCCATTCTCGTGACCCGCTCAGCCCTGCTCCTCTCATCCATCCCCAACAATTGGACCCCGCCACCTGCTTCTGTCCCACCTACACCCCCCTCCAAAACAGCGGGTTTGTCAGTGGGTCCTTTCTTCTGCCGCTGACCTGGAAGTCCCCGGCGCAATGTGAAAGGTGCCACTTAGTCAGAACCGTGCAGATAGACGCTTATGATCTGCCGGGTAAAAGAAGACGCCGTTCCTATTGTCTGTCTGAGGGTCACGCTTCTCCGCTCCCTTCCTCCCCTCACCCCCAGATGACAGTAAAAACGTGTTCAGCACGTTTGGGCGCCCGTCCAGATTTATTCCTTTTCCCCTGTTCTCTCTTGAAGGAGAGTGAAATGGCTTGAACACATGGAGGGTTTATGGACGATGGTGTGTGGCGTAGATCCATCCAGGAGAGGAAGTCTGAGATCACTGCCCCCTTTTTGGGTGTGTGTGTATGTGCACATATGGGAGCGTGTGCAGTGTGCGTTTGTGCACTTGTGTGTGTGTAGGGTTCTTTGTGTGAGTCGTGTGTGTGTGTGTGTGTGGCCTTGACTGTGCAGCGCTGGAGGCAGGGTACTCAGAGCAGCTGCTCTTTAGAGCGACTGAACGGACAGCAATGTGTCAGGCATCTGCTGCGCGTTTCCCCCCTACTCCCAGCCCTCTCCGACCGCTCCGCTTTCACACACGCACTCACGAACACACTCACACCCCCTCCAGTATCTCAGCACAAGCCAGCGTGTGTGTCTCGGCTGTCCCGATGCGCGCCTCCTGTGGCCCGATGGTATCAGCAGAGCACGTCGACCTTTTAAAAGCACGCGCAGGCACTCCGTGTCTGAAGATCATCTCGTTTGCCAGTCGGACCTGTAACGTCCATGCACGTGGCGTTAGGAATAGTTAACACCGTGTGTGCTTGTTGGGGTGGGCACACGTGTCAGGGGTCCCATCTGCTCTGGCAGGCGGTGCCTGTCGCGTTCCTGTGACTGAATGGACATGCGCTGGCATCGTTACGCCACGTTGTACTGACTCCCAGAGTCCCGGAGTGTTCGAGCAGGGCGCCAGCGTCGCCCTTTACGTCCAGCGTGACCCGGATCCTCACCACACCCCTGGCAGAAACCCTGCGCCTCGCCGGGGTGGCACCACGTTTCGGGCACCAGCCCTCTGGTCACACTAACACGTCACCTCTGTTGCTCAAAGAGCCGGTGTTTTTCACCTCACAATCTGTTCTGTCTGTTCTTCAGTATATGCTTAACAGTATAAAATATGTATTAAATATGAACTAAAGACAGAACATTCTGCAAGCATGTTTTCCGATCAGCAAGATAAAATAAATGTGTATAATATTAATATTAATATTAGTTTCACTATATAATTAGTTATATATAAGTATTTATTGTGCTGTTTTGAATAATAATTTAATAATTGCTAAACATCACACCAGTGTATTTCGATCAAAACAAGTTTTGCAGATATTCTTGTGGACGACGAATGCCAATTTTCCTCGCGACGGCAATATTTAATTGCAGCTCCGCCCGAACGGGCATTTAGGGAGAGAGTGCGGGCGCGTGCTGATGCACACTGCGAGTCTCCACCCGGGCACCACAACACTTTGGAGCGTCCCGGAGCTGATGGCAAGGTGGGGCTCAATTAAAACCGGGAAAGTAAAGTTTGGAGAGGCGGAAAGTGGAGCGCAGCATATGCCTCGTGTTCCCCAGCCTGACGCCGCTGACGCTAATGTGTCCTGGCAGCGTCTCCGGGCGGGGCGGCATTATCTACCTTGGTGGTGTTAAAATAGATCCCAGATCGCACTCTCGCTCCATAATGTATTGATTGGGCAGCTGCAATGGTGTTTTTTACACCTACGGCGGGGCGCCTAATGCGCCGCTTCATAGTCATTACACCGGGTGCCGAGCTGTGTGCTGACAGAGCGCTTAAAAATGAATAGTGTATAAAATATGAGAAAGCACTCTCGCGATGAACTCCTGTTCCGTCGCCCAAGGCAAAGAAGCGGGAAGCTGTTTGGAATTGGCCCTGTTTTTTTTTTTTGCTTCCTTTTACTCGCAGTATGTTGAAATGCAGTCAAGATCCTTTCTTTTTGGACATAATATAATAGTAGTCACATGACCTGACCCCGTCTTAATCTGTAGCTGTTATCCTATCAGCCTGTAACAGCAACGTTGCCATTGTTGTGAATGGAATGAGGAGCTGTTGAGTGACTGCCAGATCTGCCCGCTGATTGGCCGACGGCTTCTGAGGTCATACCACGCCGGACAGATAAGGGCCGGGCCCTTCCCTCTTACGCACCCCCGCCCCGTTGCGCCCATCGTGCCCCAGGTGTGGAGGTGCTTGAGGGTCATTTCCTGTGCAGATGAATTTCAGTGTCGGAAGATCCTATCTGCTATCTGCTCACCTGGCCGACCGGCCCACAGAGCCACCCTTTGTTTATTCATTTAGCGGCCAGATTAACCCTGGCCGTCGGGCCCTTCCTGCGAACGGATCCGAGTGACAGCAGGGAGAGCGAGGGCGGGGGGTTGGAGAGGGAGCGTCGCCGCCATTCTCTCTTCACCTGGAAATTACGACTCTCCGCCCGTTCACAGGAGCACTTTATGAAACAGCAGTGGAATGTGTAAAAAAAAAAAAAAAAAAGAACTGGACAGGAGTCGGCCGTGACTTCCTGTCTGTACAGCCCTGGTTTTACGCAGCGTCAGGATGCCATCACTAGCCCAGGGTTAAAAAAATAACTACATCCATCACCAACCAAACCAAAAACTAGTCTGTTCCTCCAGAAAACGAGATATGGTTTAACACAGTCTGTTTAAAGGGAAAAAATGTCGCCCTTTATAAAGAGGAGCAGGCCAGTATGTATTGAATTGACAATATTATGTAATACATATCCTCATGTCCAAAAAATCTTTTAAAAATGTTTGTTTTCAGGTAAGGCACAAATTGTATGTTGTAAAATTATTTTAATGATAAAGTAGTGGGTAAGGAAGCGGCCCCGCAATCGGAAGGTTGCTAGTTCGAATCCCGATCTGGCAAGGTGCTACTGAGGTGCCACTAAGCAAAGCACCGTCCCCACACACTGCTGCCCGGGCGCCTGTCATGGTTGCACACGGCTCACCAAGGGTGACGGTTAAATACGGAGGACACATTTCGTTGTGTCACCGTGTGCTGTGCTGCAGTGTTTCACAATGACAATCACTTTCACTTTCACGTCGCTTCAATAAGTCATATGAGTGTTGCATGATTTGTTTTTTGTTGTTTTTTTATGCCTGATGTGACAAATTCATTCCAAGTCAAACCAGCACTTCCTCTAGATTGTGCTCAACATCATCATCAACAGAGAAAAGAAAAGCGCAGGCAGAATGTGCGCACCTCGCACTTTTTGAGTTATGAGGCCTGTTGGCAGTGCCGGCGCGTGGTGATACGTGCTGCTTTTGCTGGATGTCTCTGTTTGTGTGACCAGAAATGTCTTGACAGTTGTCTGGGAGTGAGCGTTTTCTTTGTTCTGTGTTTTTTTTTTCGCTGTTCCCTCTCACTTTGTTCGCTGTTGCTCCTCCCTCGAATCTCGGTTCTTCCTCACTCTGCATGTGTTTGTGTGTTTGTGCGCCCTGTGTGTGTAAAGTTTTGCTCTCTGCTGTCGACTGAAGTTTGCACATGAAAGGGATGGGATTCAAGCCCCTCTTTCTCGGGCTCTGGGGAATGTTATCAGCATCGCAGGAAGCACAAGTTATCATATTCTCCGTGCACACGGCTTAAGTAGAATCCATTAATTTGACGACAAGAGCACAGGACCAGATGTGAAAACCTTTGCCTGATTTGAAGTTTTTTTCCTCCCCAAGATCTTATCAGCATAATTTATACCTTATTGTCCGAGTGGGGAGCTGGAAAACATCACTTCCAGACTGTATTAAGTAACCCAGGCTGTGCTCACAGTTCAAAGTGCTGGCATTTCGTGTGAGAATATGAGAAAAAAAAGGCTCTCATTAGTAACCGTCAGTCTTTTCTGTTGACAGTCGAGTAATGGATACACACCAGCACATGTATATACATATATATTTTTTCTTTGATATTGAGTTTATTTATTACCCAAATATGTTCACACGCACAATAAATTTGACTTTTGATTGTTGAAATTTATTGAGACAAGTTCTAATAAAGAGACAAGATTTACATGGGCAATAAATTAGTTGCTGTGTACCTTTTGCACAAAAAAAAAGGATTATGTAATGTAGTAATTAACTGTAAATTAATGTTGTGATTTTAGTATTTCATTGGTTATTTATATGTTTTTTATGCATAGGTAGATGGTTTAGGGTGGGTTTAATGCATAAAATGCTCCATGTCCCATTTCCCACTTTCCGTCCACGTGGTCACATGGTGATGGATTCCCATAACCACCTCTGGGCAGATGTGTGTTGTGTGTTTGGAATGAATTGCTAACCCCGCGGCATTGGAACCACTTTACCCCGACTGTTTGTCACGTGGGAGAGGAAATGTATTCAGAAGCATTATAAAGGCACGCCGCTAACCCACCCCCTGCTCTGCCTCGCAAACATGTGCTTCCAATGAACTTCCTCCTGCCTGTGTCGTGGCAGCGGTCAACCATATGAGCTCATTTATTCTGCTGTGCATATACTTGTCATATTAATTACAGCACAGCCAGGAAAGGGAGTATCAGGGTTGGGGGGGTGGGGGTTTATTTCTGGACTCCTCGTAAGGTAGAGCGCCTCGTCTTTATTTCCCCTTGGCTTGTTCTCTCCCTGTCTTGCCTTAGGGAATAGCTCAGCAGTCAACACCAGCTCTGGCCTGTGTACAGCACCCCCTTTTCAAACAATGCCTTTTAAGTGCGCCCCGGCCTGAGTTGTGGGCCAGGTCCGGGGCCATTCGGGCTGGGGGTGGGGTTGGTGGTCCAGATAGACTTAATGCAATTACTCAGCACCTCCACGCCCACCGACTTTGGAACGAAGAGCAAGAAAAGAGTCCGAGACACGAAGCGACCGGGCTAGGTGCTGTTTGTGGCAGCTGGGCAGCAAAAAGCTTGGCATTTCCACACACGCCCACCCCCGTACTGTAATTGGGGTCTGGCTGTAACGAGGGCGCTGTGCCTCGCGAGTTGATAACAGGCCCCGGGTCCCTCAGGGCCCCTGGCACCAGGACGTTCTCGCCGCCTGTGTCGCCCCAAACCAGGCAGAGATGAGCGGTCAGCTCATAATCCGGCAAATTAGTGGCGGTTAAAGACCCAAGGTGATAAACACATGCTGAGCAGATCAATTGCCGACTAGCTGCGGATAATTAAGACCCCGTATTTGGCCTGCAGGACAGAGATATGAAGCCGACCGCTTTTTTTTTCCTCCGTCGCCTTTCATTCAAGGTGGTTAAATTAAGCCACGGTGGAACATCTATTTAGAACCTCTAACGAACTCAAGGAAACTGAGAGCTTTGATGCAAATTGCAATACGTGCAAACAACATCCCTACGAAGCAGCACCGCTAATGAATAAATCAGTGCCACATGTGTGTGTGTTCCGGTGTGCACGACTTTGCTTAAAAGCTCACGATGTAGATGGAGCTCACTCGTCTCGGGCCCCCCAGAGAGTGGACATTACCCATAATTCCACTATCACGGCATCCCATGCGTCAGAAGCGCATTTACACAGAAATGCCCAGACCGGGGAAGTCGGGACGCAATTTGCCACTTATGGAGACTAAACGGTCCCCTCCTAGCGGCTAATTTATACGGGGAGACCCAAGGATACGTTGAAAATCGCGTCCATGAGAATGTTTGTGTGGCGTTTTTTTTCCCCTTTGTTCTCATTACCTGTAACGCGCTGCAGATCTCTGCTCCGCTTTCCCCTCATTAACCACCTTTCTTCTGCGCTCGGTTGCTATGTCACTGCTTCCCTTCTGGCACCGAGACTGGAGCAGCGCTCCCAGCACTATAAACAGCAGTTCCCCCTTGCCGGCGTAATGCCTATTATGCACAACTCCCACAGATGTAAACACAGCACACCGCTAATTCTTTTATTTTGGCGTCTCTGGCGAAAATCGACTCACTTTTAACCCTCTGGCATTTTAATGTGGTCTGCTAGGAAACCTGAGAGCCGCTTCGTGAAGCCGGGCCCGCGGAGGCATTTTGAAGTTTTTCCACCTTCCCAGCCGACGAGACGTTCGGGTGGGAGGGGGGCGGAGTTGCAGGGCTGCGAGGCTGGATTTAGATTCGGGGGGGATTAACCCAGAGTCACTTTCCCACCCAAGGCCCAGACTCAAGCCAGGCCCTGTCCCTGAAGGATAGTACTAAAAAAAAAAAAAAGCTATTTCTTATGTATTTATTTATTTCCTCAGCCTTGCTCGCACAATAAACTCAGGCATGTGCCGTTACTGCCGCACAGACCTCTCGTCTGCGGGCCGAGCAGAGGTGGACGTCTGAGACGTTTGACCGTTAAAGCGTTTAATAAGGCTGCCAGAAAAACCAACGCGGGGTCCAACCTGGGCTCCCCAGATTACACCGGCCCCGCGCCGAACAAAGCGCCGCTTGTGCCCGGACGTGAATGCGTCCGTTGTGCGCGCTGTTTGTGTCCCGCGGTCGCCCTGCGTTGTGCGGTTGCGCGTGATTTAGCGTCCCTCCCTGCCGTGCGCGGCGGTCAGTTCAGGGAAATGGCCTGGCCGGGCCCGGGGCGGGGCGGGGCTCTCTCACATTTCTGACTCATTTGTAGTAAACAGTCCCAGGAGGCTCTGAGGTGTTGGGTCACTTACTGTAACGGCGGAAGGAGCTGGGAGGGAGGGGTGGGGTTGGTGGGAACGTTTCTGTTCCACTTCCAGCTGCTCGTTCACACGTCGCATGCGGGGACGCCGGGCAGCAGCGATTTTGTGTTTTGCATTTTTCTTCCCATTTCCGGCCTTTTTCCTCTTTTCCTTAATAGTTTGGCAGCTGCAGGGTATTGGAGTTCAAGTGCTTAAAGCAGTGTGTGTATGTACCTTGAGAACTCCCTGGTGGAATCCGCAGCTCCGCGTTTCTGCCCCGCTCATGTCGAACATCTGGAATCGGGCATGTTCGCCGTCCCTCCACGACAGGCCGGTGCTTTTACTTGATTATATTATCTGGTAAAAGTTTTCTTTCTCCAGCTGGAAGAAAGGGAGAAATGGTATGTGACCCCTTCCTCTGCTGAGGGGTCAAGTGGTGATTGCTGATGTTGTCTGCTCTAAACATGTTTAGCCCTGCACCGCGCTGGCCGTACCCAGAAAGTTTGGTAACCATTAAGGTTCTTCCTCTGTCAGTTCCGGAGTAAAGCCTCCAAGGACTGGGAAACAGAAGGCTGTTGGGGAGGGTGTATGAGTGTGTTAGAGTGTGTGTGTGTTTGTGTGTGTGTGTTTAAGATGTATGTGCAAGATTTTAAGCCATCAGGACTTCACTTTAAACAAAAGAATATGCTACAGCGATACACAAACCCCAAGATCCAAAACACATACTTATTATGTAGCTAGTTGTACTTTATAGAACTAAACTGATGTATAAAACACACAAAGTTGTATAGTTAGCAGTACAGGCCAAAAGTTTGGACAAACCTTCTCATTCAATGTGTTTTCTTTATTTTATTGGCCATTTACGTTGGTAGATTCTCACTGATGGCATCAAAACTATGAATGAACACATGTGGAGTTATGTACTTAACAAAATAGAGGTGTTTAGCACTTGTTGGCCCCTTTGCCTTCACTCTGCGGTCCAGCTCACCATCTCGATTGGGTTCAGGTCCGGTGACTGTGGAGGTCAGGTCTCCACTTTTGGGGCAGTGGAGAGAATTTTGACCTTTGGCTGTGACTACAACATTTCACACTCTTGGCTTCTTTGAACCATGTTAAATAGACAATGGGGAGGGTCCTTGCTTGTTGCTGCTTTTTCTTCACTTGTCTTCACTTCGTCTTCTGGTGAAGATGATACTGTGCACATCATGGCACATTGAGTTGCCATGATGGTAAGACAGTCGACTTGACTGGTACTGTATATAAAAAATGCTGTGGGAAGGAAAATGGCTATAAAATGTAAAGTGCATGTAGGATCCTTTTTGCTATGGTCCGGGAACCAGTTTGTATGTGGGCATGAGTAAGATCTTTCTTTTATAACCCTGCAGCAGTCTGGCCGGTGCTCCTGTGGGAGGAAGCGGTTGTGTGAGCTGTGTTGTGATAGCGGCCGAGTGCGTTGCAGGACGTGCTGTGAACTTTTCATGCCGCCACAGCCACCTGAGGGCCCAGGGGTTTCTCAGGAAATGAAAGGATCATCCAGTTTCAGAGCCAGACTCTGTGAGGGCAGGGCATCTGGCTATCTGAGACGGCACCAGGACAAAACAAGACCAAAGGAAATGGTTACATTGTATTTGACTTATTTTCTCAATAACAACGTGGGGAATGGGACTGATAAATATCCTACCTGTACATTTATGCCCTTATCCGGAGCGACTTACAACCAGTAGTTATAGGGACAGTCCACCCTGGAGACACTCAGGGTCACAATGGCAGTAAGTGGGATTTGAACCTGGGACTTCTGGTCCATAGGCATAGAATGTGTTACCCACTAGGCCTCTACCACCGTCGCACAGCCTTGCTCCATTATTTTAGAGTATATGTGTGTGAGCTGTTTAAGGCTGAAGGTGTGTGAACCAGCAGGTCCCAGAGAAGGTCACAGACTCCCCTGTCTGTCTGAATGAATCACCCTAATCCCTGTCTGCCCACACCTCCGCACCTTGGCCCGCCCGACACCCTCTCCTCCCATGGCGGAGTGGCCTCGTGCCAGCTGAAAGGCCGCCCCCGACTGCACTGCCCTCACGCACACACCAGCTCTGGCTCAAGACGGGTAGAACCGTGTGGTTGGAGACAGCGCGGCGCATCATCAACCCCACCTATCATGGCCTTCTCTTGGCGATCCCCCAGTCTGACCCCAATTACAGCCGCCCCGCCTGTGATTAAGGATGGCTGCGAGCTCCGTATGGGAGAAGAAAGGCCCGTTTGTGCTGCGTCGCTTCCTGTCTGTCCTCCGCCCCGTAATGTCCTTCCTGAGCCGAACCTCTGTGGTCTCCAGGGACCTAGGAGACAGCCAGACGGAAGTCGGGAGATGGGCCTGCGTACACTGGTTACGCCGTCCACCTTTACCAGCGCTCCATCAGCCAGCCGCTTTATCGGCTCCATATGTGCTCTCCCCGAGAGGAACCGTCACTCTACCTTCAACATTTGGACCAGATTAAACGTAGGTAATCCACACATCGACGACCCAGCCTGTGTTCTCAGGTGCTGTCTGTTCAGAATCAGAATTGACTTTATTGCCAAGCATGTTCACACATACAAGGAATTTGCTATGGTGGCTAGTGAGGGATCAAGTAAGATAACAATGAAAAAATAGCCATATGTAAAGAGAGTGTGCAGGCCAGAATGCGCAAAAATGTCCTGGGTCCTAGAATGAAGAGTCATGAGATGAATGTGCCAGCCATAGAGGATTTGTGCACCGGATTGAAATAAATAACCAACTGTACAGTGTGTACTGGAATGTGCAATAAAAGTTCCCAGTATGAGAAGCATGACAAGACTATAGACAGTCCCTGTACTGGGGTTATACACACACTGCTACGTTGTTCTCTTTCTTTTCTTCTTTTCTTTTTTTTTATATGGGCATATGATAGGGCTCCAGGGAGACAAATAAAACTCAAATGATAAGTGTTCAACAATTCATTTTGGAGGCTAACCTAACTTGATTCACATGTAAATGCATGACTGAAAAGTTACATGACTGAAGTTCCAAATATAAGACGAACCTGTAGGCAAGACGTGAACAATTAGGGATGTATTAAGATGCTTTCAGTGGCCCACAGAAACCAGGTGCATTGTGGTTATCTTGCTTGGTGATACAATAATATCTATAAAACAATATACAGTGGTGTGCTGTAGTGCCACTAATTAAAGGTTTCTCGTCATCCCAATAGCCTCAGTGTACAAGTGTAATAAGGACGCCCTTATCCAGAGCGACTTACAATCAGTAGTTACAGGGACAGTCCGCCCCATGGAGACACTCAGGGTTAAGTGTCTTGCTCAGGGACACAGTGGTAGTAAGTGGGGTTTGAACCCGGGTCTTCTGGTTCACAGGCGAGTGTGTGTTACCCACTAGGCCACTACCACCCCTATTAAAACACACAATCAAGTGGGAGTCATTTCATGTTGCTATGTAGAGATTTGGTAGAAGATCTGGGGGTTCCGAATGATCTCCTACAGATGGAGATCGATAACTTTGCACAGTACGCAGATGGTGACGTCGCAGGAGTGAAGTTTCGGCGAAGCAGCCGGCTGCCATTAGCGCTGTTTACGCCCGACGACTCCCTCGCGCTGCTAGTTTATGCACCACCTCCCAACGTGAGAGTGATGTAGTGAAGCGGCATCTGTGCGCGAGGCTGCGGGACGCTCTCCAGAGGGAGGCCGGCGAAGGTGTGCGAGAGGCTGGGGGGACGTGTGAAGTGGGGCGGGTGCGCCATTACCTTCAGGTGAGCTGGCAGCCCCGGCGCTTTCCGGCGCAGTGGAGCCGAGAGGCTAAAGTGCTGTCATTTGTGAACAACACCTCGCCGTTCGTGGATGGAGGAGTGTGTGTGTGTGTGTGTGTGTGTGTGTGTGTGCCGCGTGGAGGTGGCGGGGCGTCGATCTGACGGCCCCGGTCGCTCCCAGAGACGCGCAGCGGAGGACGGCGATAATTTGATCGAACAAGCTGTCTCCCGGGTTAGCGCGCCGCAGTTTAAAAGCGCCGAGGAAGTGTTTTTTTTTGGGGGGGGGGCTCCGACGCCTCAGACGCGCTGTCACATGTCACAGGACGCACGGCCTCCCTTTCAGACCCGGCGCCGCCGCAGCCAGGAACGTCCTGTCAAAAACGCCTCTCAGGTCTTGGATGAAGATAACGGGGCCGACACGTCCGAGGGAGCTGCAGCTTTTCCCGTCTGCGTGTGTGTGTGTGTGTGTGTGTGTGTTGCGTGTGTCCGTCTGAAGGAGGGCGCGTTTGTCGATTGACCCTATTGTCACGCTGGCGGTAAGTGGCACGCCGACCGCTGCGTTGCTCTGCTGGTGATTGGCGAAGCATTGTTGCACCGGCAGTAAGTGGCATACGGGGAGTGTGTGTGTGTGTGTGTGTGTGTGTGTGTGTGCGTGCGCGCGCGCGAGCATGCCGATTGAGTGCAGACAGGCTCCCGGTGCCATTAGGGCGGTCATTAGGCTGTCTGCTCTGGCCTCCGGCTGCGGAGGACCCTCTGGCGTTCGCAGGCCTTTACGCGGCCCTGGCTCCTCCCTCCCGGAGCCACGCGCGGGGGGGGGGGGGTCCGTTCGCGCCACGGAAAAAAAAAGGCGGTGAACTATCGGAATAAAGACGGTAGCACGCACCAGTGGGAGTTAGCGTCTGCATTATGAGCTCTTGCGAGAACGAGCCCAATGAAATTGTAACTGTGTGTGTGTGTGTTAGCGTGTTGCTGCGCCTCTTGGGAGTTCCACCGCCCCACTTGTTAACAGCTTTCACGCAGGGCTCCAATTAACCCTTAGCGCTTTAACTATCCTGCTCCTGACCCGTACCACTTTTTTTTTTTTTTTCCATCGCGCCAAACTGAAGGGGGAGAGAAGGGCGATGTTCTCCGCTGCAAAAACGACCCTCTGGGGGCGGGACTTGACCTTTGGACACGGGCCCACTGGCGCTCCATGTTCGGCGTCGTCCAGACAAAGTCTTCGCTTCTGTGCTGCGCCGCCCCGCTTTGTAGACAGGAGCGTAAACACCCCCCCCCCCCTCCAAAAAAAAAAACGATTCGGGGGATGAAAGAAAGGATGTCAATGGGGAAGGGTCTTAAACTCTGACGTCTTGCTGGGGGCCGGTGCCTCCTCCACCGAAAGGGACAGCATGTGGAGCATGTATAATCCCTGGATAAAGCTTTCCCCCCCCCTGCCTCTTTTCACCCCCCACCCCCCTGGTCCAACACCCATCAGAGTCCATTCAGCAGCCTCCTGGCGCCCGACGGGCCACTTTTTTTTACGCAGAAGGCATCTCGCCGTCCGTGGAAGGCCACAGGAAAAGGAGGTCATGGGACGCCACGTGGCCAAAGGAACTTTGACCCCTGCCACCTCCCCCCGTCTATAATTACTGCCACCGTCTCCCAGCAACGGCCGCGGGAGGAAAGTCATTAGCAGAGACGCTCGTCCTTGGCCGTTCCGGTGGAATGGGGAGAGAAACGGAGGCGGGACGTTGCAGTCAGACACGCCTACGAGCTGCGCCTGTTTTTCCGAGACTAGTTTTAGAGGCGTCGCTGCCTGCTCAGTCGCTCCGCATCACTGTCAGATGCCTGCTAATTACTTGGAAATTTTGAGCTGCATTAGGTAAATGTCACTTCACCGCGAAAAAAAAAAAAAAAAAAAAAAAGACACGTTTCCTCTTATCTTCTGTCGTTATTTCCGTTCACGCTTTTCTCATTAGGTTCCAATGCAGAAACCGCGTTCACTTTATTAGCAGTGTAGCACCTGCATTTTGAAGGGGGCGTGTCCTGTGGCGCAGGTAATATTTTTAATTAAAAATGGATTTTATTTCACCTGTGTTGAGTTGAACAGACTGGATCGGAGCACAGTTGTATGGAGGCTCGTGACCGAGGAGGCGCCTTCCGCCGTCATTGGTTATTAATTAACCACAGAGCCAACTACTGTATGTGGGTAATTACAAGAGCAACAACAACGTAATTGGCTTTTAAATCATTTTCGACTGACTGGATGTGCAGCAGATGCCCTGGGAGAAAACAGCCTGAGATGAGGAACCCATGACTTTGTGTGTGTGTGTGTGTGTGTGTGTGTCACACACACACACACACACACACTCATTAACATGTATCACACCTTTATCTACAACACACCTGGCTTGGTAAACACCTACTGGCCAAATACACTCTAAGCAGTAGTGGTGCACACACACTATCACCATGTGCCACTGGACCCATGTGACACTCCACTGTCCAGTACACACCCACACTCATTTACATACACACGCTTCTATTTATAAGAGTATTTTTATGCTGTGGGTTTTGTGGAGTCAGTAGGATGAGTGCTGGGTTGCTGTGAGATGTCTGTGGGTTGTGCGTGTGTGTGTGTTATAGGCACTTGCAAGAGTGTTTGTGCTGCAGATGTGTGGTACACATGGTTGGAGGTGGACTGATGTAAATCAGTGTTTTTTGTGTGTTGGTAAGCAGCTCCACCCCCACATGACTGCTCCACCCATTGCTGACTGTTTCTTGACACTGTTCACACACACACACACACACACACACACAGAGTGAGAGAGAGAGAGAGAGAGGGAACAAGCCAGACATCTTTATGTTTTTTGCACTCATTGATCCTGTCTGCTGGTCAGGATATAGGTGTAATATATGTGTGTGTGTGTGTGTGTGTGTGTGTGTGTGTGTGTGTTGACATTCTCCAGCTCAAGTCTTTCAGAGTTCAAATGAAAAATTAAGTGAAACAACATTTTTTCTCTGAGATGCTCACGCACACACATGTATCATGTATTTGTGAGGACACTCGCACACACAAACACACGCACACAAAGGTTATAAACAGACATAAAGTGCATGCAGTCTTTCTTTATTATACAAACACCACCATGACCCCTTCATTCACACACACTCAGACTTTTACTACCACCTACACACACTTTGCTATTCCCCTCTTTGTGGTTCTGTCTCACACACACATATATTCACCATTACTTATCCTGCCACTCAAACTGAGTATGACTGGATGTGGGGGGAGAGAGAGAGAGAGAGAGTGTGTTATTACAAACATCTTCTCATCTTTCTAGTGTCATATCAAAACCGCGAGAACAAAATAAAAGCGGAATATTGCCCCGGCCAAGTGCCACACTCCTCCCACTGAAAGCCCGGCCGTTCCTCCAGCCGCGTTCCTCGTCCTTTTGAAGTTCCAGATTGTCCCTGATTGTAGCGCCAAATTAGCGAGAACGTTGCATGCTCATCGTGCCGGGGGATGGGTGGACGGACCTGTTTGTTGTGCTTTTGAAGCGGTACAGATTGGCAGTTCTTACAGGAGCGGAGGTTTACAGCGTGGCTAATGGAGCTTCTCTGCACTCAAATTCAACAGAAGATTGCCCCCCCCCCTCACACACACACAAACACACACCAAAAAAAAAAAGAACAAGAAACTCGCGTAGCCCAGCGGGGACTAATGAAGTATCCGAATTCTCGTAGACGCACAGCCCACATTTGACATGGCTCTTGAACCCGCGGCTCTGCCCACGTTGTTCCTCTAGCGGAGGATCTCTGGTAGGATGTAGTTGGTAATCAGACGCAGATGTTGCCGAAGCGTCTCAGCCAGACTGTTATTTTAGCCTATGCTGAGCGTGTTTCTTTTCTTTCTTTCTTTCTTTCTTTCTTTCTTTCTTTCTTTCTATCCTTCTTCCTTGGCTTTCTTTTTTTAAATGCTCATTCCAGACTGAACTCACTTTGAAACTTTCCCAAAATTCCGTGCCTTAATACAGTTTTATGTGGTCTTGAGTTGCACGGTGACCAAGACTGAGAGGTGAAGTTTTAAAGAGGTCTCACCCCCCCCCCACCTCCTTTTTATTACTTTGATTCTCTGCCAAGTCTGCCTGTACAGTACCTGTCTTTTTAATATCGAAAGAATTATTAAGGTTCGCTGGCGTTGTTATTATTTAGTGACTGGCGCTGTGTCAGCTTTCCCAGCCTCCCTAATGAGAGGGAGCAGGGCATGATGGGAAGCAGGAGTGCGGGGTGAGGTTTCAGCCGCTGTCTCCTCGTTGGCTCTGTTGCTGGAGCCTGAACTCTCCCCCAGGATGACCGCCTTCGGTTTCATATAATGACCGTGTGCTGCAGCAGTTCAGCGTTGTAGAATCGGATGCACTCTCTGATTTATTAAAATAACGAGTGCTGATTGATGCTGAAGTGTGTGTGTGTCATTCATATCAACCCATGGTATCTTCTGAAGGTAGCAACTCTGGTAGAAGTTGGACGAATTCATCCCCAGTACCCTGGGCTTGGATGACACCACGGCGTGCAGGTCCGCAGTGATTGGCCGTTGTAAGGCGGATGCCTTTGTGCGTGTGGGTGTGTGGGTGTGTGTATGTCTACTAGGGAATTTCCCTCTTGCATATGTAACTGAGCTCATAGCTTTGATCTAGTGCAAGCACTTCAATTATACCACGAAGGAGAGATCCATGCAGTTGTGGTGTGTGGTGGAACAGCAGGAGGGGAGCGTTCTTTTTTCCCCCCTGAAGTTAGTGATTCATTTCGCAGCACATGGAGTGACTTGCTTGTGCAATGTGGGGTAGCTATGTCTGGCTGTAGTGTTCTGTCTAGTATGTTGTAATAGCAGAATTATAAGGCAGCATTTTAATTTTGATGGACTGGTTAGTGGTAAATGGGTAGGACAGGAGCTGTAGTGTCAGGGTTGTGGTTTTGCTAATCTGAACAGCATCGGTGTCTTTTATTTTTAAAACATTTATGTTCCAGGCATGTGTGCATGCATATTGCATATTGCATTCCTGGACTCATGACTCACTCCTCTCGAGTTTCTAGGTGAGTCGTGAAATCTCAGTAAAAGGAACTAACATTTTACGGCTGTACGACTGTATGTAAATAAATGTTTAACATTTTTATTAGCCCAGGGAAGCAAGCGTGTTTAAAAGACTTTGGAATTAGTTTTGTAGCTCAGCCTGTGGTCTGCTTTTTAACCTTTGTGGCTATGTGCTCCAGTGTGTGCTTAGGAATTGAGTCGGGTGGGCAGCGCTCGGGGATCGACATACACGAATTTCCATTCATCAATATCTGATTAATTTCTCATCTTGAAATGCATGCGAGACAGAATCCTAATTTGTCAGTAAAAAGAGTGGATGGGTGGTGTGAGGGAGGGCATGTGGAACTGATCTGGAAACAGTAGTTGTGTAGTTCTCTGCAGCTCTCTGACCTCCATATTGAAAAGATTTCTCCCAACACTGAAGGCACACTCCTGCTACGAGTGTGCCGTGTCACAAAGCATTTGTTCAGCCCCACGTTCAATAAAATGTCTGCGCTTCGTCCTGCCATTGATTATAAGAGGCCTTCAGTGGAATAAGATCCAGATATCTTCAACGGCGTGGTATAAGTGGCTTGATATCAGGATGTAATACACTCGTTGGGGTGTAGTTCTGGGCAAATTTAACGCAGATGCTCTGTGAGACCGGGCACCTCGAACATCTACATACAACCATTTTCAGAGGAACGTGAAGATTAATTCATTATTTTGGTCCAAGCTTGTTTAATGCCATTTTGGAACCATTTAAAGTGACATGGAAATTTCACAAGTCAACAACTACAACAACATTATTTTCTTACTTAGCTAAAAAAAAAAAATACAGTTTCTCTCAATGCGCTTTAACAGGCCTTGCAGTTGACACCCCCTCACTTTGACTCACAAAAACACACAAAAAAAACTTTACTAGGTGTTATTAAATCAGTATTACAAATTCCAATGAGATTTTGGGGTGCATTTTATTAGAACATAGAGAGAGTGTGGACTTCCCCAGCAAAGTGCCTTTTGTGGCCAACTCTATGACAAAGGTCCATTGAGACATCCTGGAGGGGTGGAGTGTACCTGAGGTCAGGTGTCAGGAACCTCTTCCCTCATTTCACTCCACATCCACAGAGCAGTCACAGTCGAACAATTCAGAAAAATGTACTCTTCTTCTGCCAAATGAATTTATTGTTCTGAGACATCGGCATTGCTACTTGATGCTACAGTACTAGAGAAGACAGAATATAATAAAAAAAAGCATGTGGGACACTGAAATCACCCACTGCAAAAAGTCACCACTTGGATTTTAATGATCATGAGCCTCTGATTGGTTAATTACTGCAGTGATTAATGTGTTTCAGTTGGCGGCAAGTTCTTTAATCATTTTGAAAGACATACCGCACCGTCATGGACAAGATTTTGCTGAAGTTATAGCTCAATTTATTGGCCTGCATCAGACAATTTAAAGGAGATAAAACTGGGTAAAGAATTATGCAATGATTTATTTAAATCTGTAAGCAGATTGAAGAGCTGTCATCTCAGCAGAAAAGAACGTGTTTGGAAAGCAGATTAATAGTGAAAGTAAAAGCATTTTGCCACACACTATGCACTGAGAACATAGAGGATTTGGGGAAAAGGCTTGTTATGAGGCGCCACTATTGGACCATGTGGTCTGATGAGTCCAGATTTGCCTTTTCCAGAGTGATGGGCACATTAGGCTAAGACCGAAGTGAGCGAAGCGATGTACCCATCATGCATTGTTCCTGGTCTAGAAGCCTGTGGAGGCAATGTTATGATCCGGGGTGGTCATTGGTCACTTCTGGGTTGGCATGGACTTATTTACTCCTCACTCTCCGCCCGGTTGTAAAAGCTCCGGCGGTTGAGAAATCATTTTCACCAGCAGCGTCCCTCCCGCCTTCTGCAGTCTTCACCTTTGCTGGTGCGTCTGCGGCTCATCACTGGCTACGCGAAGTGACAGTTTACATCCTGGGGCGGCTGCGGGGGCTGGCTCACTGAAAAAGAGCAGCGCGGCCCACACACACACACACACACACACACACACTCGCTGCATAAAAAGATAAAGTACACACACATGAAGAGAGCTCTTAACCCCCCCCCCCCCCCCCCCCCCCCCCCCCCCCCCCCAAACTCTACACACACAAACAGTCCCCAGCTCCCCCACCCCGGTCTTAATTCATAAACGCGCTTGCTCCAGTTCCTGCTCAGCGCCGCAGGGGCGGCCGTGGGCCCGCGGCGGGACACTCAGAGGGGGCCTAAACACGCCGCCGCCCGGCACGGGACAGGAGGCAGACGGAAAAAGACACACCCCGCCGCACGGCTCATCTGCCGGAGAGCCGCCTGGGCCCCGCCTGCGCTGGCACTTCTAGCCCTGGCATCGAGCGCCACCTTTTTTTCACGTCCGCAAGGAGGAGAACCGGGGGATCGGGCGAGCAGCCGCCGGAAGAAGGGGAAGCTGTGATGAAAGTGTCCAGGGACCTGGTAAAAAAAATCAAAAACAAATCGTCAGGAGCGGCGAGGTTAAACCTACCGGCCGTTTAGGCGTTTGAAGTGGAGGGCTGCTGCTGTTAATAGTCAAAAGCGGCTTTTTTTCGGGAAAGGTGGTAACAATTTAACCAGAGAAGGGTGCAGCGGGGGCTCGATGCCTATCAGGTGCTTGCAGATGTTGGGCGCCTCGACATGAGAAGGCCAGCTTATACAGCAAATGATGCTCTGTTTGCTCTGCCAATCGCACCGTAATTGGCTGGGAGGTGAACGGGAGGCCCGCGATTGGACAGCTGCGGCTGGTAACTGCTGCTATTTTTTGCGGCGCACGAGTGGACAGACGCTTGCAATTACGCCGCTGTCATCCTCCCCGGCGTGCCGAGAGAACATTTGCAGAGGGGCTCTCGTGTGTCCAGCAACAGGAGGGAGATACGTATCAGTTGGAAGTGTCCGCCGTGAAGCGGTCAGAAGGCCTCAAGGCTGTGCCAGCTGCCCTTAAAGGAGCAGTGTGTTCGACCTGGCCCGGTAATTCAACGTTAAATGGGGGCCAGCCCACCCCCATCACCACAAAAACATGCACATCCCTGTCTGCGTGGGTCAGGAAAAATATTTTGTCATTATTTATTTTAGACAAATAATATAATCTTTAAAAAGGGTTTCATATATTTAACTCTATGTATGCCTGACTGTATGTAACAGTGATAAGCATCTATCTTGTCATAAATATTTTTGTACTGTATGTTCCTGTGGATTGCAGTGATGATAAAGATATTTTCTGCTCTCCTGTTTTCAAGGTCAACATTAGTCATGAACATTACATCATAAATGTATTCAGTAATGCATTCCGTTAGCAAGGCATTCAAATGTTAAATAATTTTTTGCAATACATCTGGGTAGTATCAGCATCAACATAAAAAAAAAAAAATCAACTGAATATTATGTTATATATATATTCAATATATAGCTGCATGATACATAGACGTTCCTAACATAACTTTATTTGTGTTATTGCTAAATGTTATTTTACAAATTGTTAATTACATCGTAAGCGGCACTTGGAAGCGCGCAGGGTGGTGGGAAAGTAGCTGGCAGCTTTCACAGGGGGGTCAGGAAGGGCCGTCTGCCTGCCCACTGTAATCACCGTGTGTTAATTCGACTGGTTCTGACCGTCAATCACGCCTCACGCACTGGAGACGACAGGACCTTCGGTGTGTGTCGTTTTCCTCTTCCACCCTGCCATGTAGAAATTTAAGGCTCATTTGTCAAGCATGACAGGCTTTTGTTGGCGGGAGGCTGTCTTTCCCTTCTGTGTGACTGGCTGGCCGTGTGACAGGTCGCAGTGTTTGTGTGCATGCGGGGGTGGCCGACTTGGTCAGGTCTTCACAGTTTGCTTTAGTCCGTTGGCTGCTGCCGCGTCTCCCAGACTTTGGACTTCATTCGACACAAAGGTGCCGGTGGAGCGCAGCAGAGCCCCCGGTGTGCAGCAGGGACAGCCTGTTGATCCTCAAACAGAGCTGGTGGGATGTCTTCCCAAAACACACACTCATACACTGTATCACAATTCTTCATCTTCATGTTAAAATGATCCAGATCCAGTTCAATTATAATGCATTTTATATATAATGCTACAGTGGGACTAGTGGCAAATATATATCATATAAAATATGTAATATAATATGTCCAATATTAAATACTAATATCCACTATCCACTAATATGCAGCTCTGGAAAAAAAATGAGGTGTTTTGTGGTAATTATTACACATTTCGAAGTGCTTGGTTATAAGATGGTCAGATCATCTTACTTAATCTAACCAAACAAGGGACCACTGCTGTGGTCTTAATCCTGCTGTCCTGTTTTGACTCCGGGATCCTTCTAATATTTTAATATTTGTGTTATATTATTTTATAGTGGCCATAAACACTGTTAACACTTGAGTTTTTTGTTTTTTTTTACCAGTCTCAGCTAATAAAAGGTTTGTATGGCATTTGAACATTGAGAAAATGTTGCTGTGGTTTCTTAATTTTTTTCCATCACTGTATTGTTTAAATAAACAGAAGTGTGAATTTTTATTTTTGTTTATACAAAATGTTGATTAATGTGGGTATTTAATTAGTAGGCTTATTAATTAATATTTTTCAATACATACTAATTCCAATATTGCTTACTAATTGTAAAGCAAACTGGGTATCTATGTAATTTTTTTTAAGATAGGTAGGTAAATAGGTAGGTATGTAATATATTCTCTTTTTCATTTTTTTCCTAACTACAGTTGCAGATATTAATTAATTAAAATGTAAAATTTACTATTGAAATAAACCTAGCTGGAACACCAAGACATTTTTAAATATGTAGAATTTTTTTTTTAATATTTTTTTTCTTCATTTTTAGGCTCTATTTTTAGCACAATTAAATGATTGCCTACATGTCACAAAAAACATTAATAAAAACTTCCTGTTAAGAAGCGATATTATCTATTACACCCTGTTGGGCTACATGCTTCAAATGTGTGGTGAATTATGGGAGATGCAGCCGCTTAATGACCATTACTTCTGTGGACTGTCTTGTGGCTCATCTGCAGTCTCTCTCTCTCTCTCTCTCTCTCTCTCTTTTTTCTTCTCTGTTTTGTCCTTTGTATGTTTCTTCCCCTCTCCCCATGCAGCATACACTTCCTTTTCTCATCTCCTTTCTGCTCTCCTCTCCTTTCCTTCCCCTTCCCTTCTCCTCCTTCTCTCGCTCCCTCTGTCTCCCCTCCCTCCTTTTTCCCAGTGGGGGTGTTGTTTATAGACCATTATAATTTATAACTGAATAGAGTGGATTTAATTTCAGCACAGAGCAGCGCCAGCAGGGCGCCACACTGCAATCAGAGGAATCAGTGCGCTGCGAGCCGCGCTGAATGGAAAGTATTATCACCGGCCACAGACGGACACTGTTTCTCCTTAAACAACTCCCTCGATGCTCCCGAGCTCGGCTTCTCTTTCATTCATCTGTTCCTGTTACCAGCCCGCCCATTGTCCTTCAGCGCCACTTCTCCGGCCCTGCGCGCCTAAACTCCATTTCCTCCCCAGCTCATCCCGTCTCTCCTTCACCTCAGCACCGGGGCTGTTTCCAACAAGGGCCTTTAGTTATTATGCAAATGTCACAAATGTAACGTTACACACATATTACTCAGTAATAATCATGATTATTGCTGTAGTTACTTTTTAATGTGCTTCGTTTCAGAGATGTAAGGCTGAGCCTCGGGCATAGAAACCGCAGCTTTGTGTGCAGTAAAATGCGTCCACTTAGTCACTCTGCCCACAGACTCTGCTCCACTGTTTGTTCTGACCTTCGTGCCTTTTTCATCTCCGCCTCGGCCTACGCCACCTTCTTTCACCGACACCATTCAAGAGCCACAGTTTTCCACCCATAAATCTGCCTGGGTGTCAGAGAGTGTGCGGCAGGCTGAGGGCACTTTCCTGTGTGTGTGTGTGTGTGTGTGTGTGTGTGTGTGTGTGTGTGTCTTGGTGGGTTTGAAAGAGGGTAGAGAGAGGATGGGGGTGTATAAATGGGCGAAGTTGGAGACCAAGACATCCATCCTAATGTTACATGGTTCAAAGGAAGAGTAATGATATTTAAACATAGATTCATCAGCACTGCCCTGATTGAAGGGTGTGTTTTGTGTGTGTGTGTGTGTGTGTGTGTGTGTTTGTCTATCCTTGTTCTTATACGGAATGCCCTCAGTTAACAAAAAAAATACCTTTTTTAAATGAGTTTTAGTTTAGGTTTAGGAAAAAATTTCATATTTGTAATGTGTATGTTGAATGTGGTTGTAACTAAGTTTTTGTAGCCAAACAGCTATTACAACCAAACAGCTATTACAACCCTTAATAGGCAAAATATTTTGAAGTCCTGTTACATTTTTTTTTCTTATTTAAAATAAATAAATGTTGTAGTTATTATTATGGTTCTCACTTATATAGATTGCAGAAGATGACCCCTCTAATGAATAGAGACATCCTAAGAAAAGCCCTGTTAGCTAACCGTTTATGATACATATTGTTTCACAAGCCTTAAAACATGTGTGTGTGTGTGTGTGTGTGTGTGTGTGTGTGTGTGTGTGTGTGCGCAATACAAAGGCCAATTCTTACTTCATGCCATCAGCTATTAGGCTACAGACGCCGTTGTGGTGCGCCTCTTATGCATGTGTTGTGGTGGTTGCTATGGTGATGATAATGCAGGTTGGGCTGATGACCGCGATGGTAGTGATGTCCTCCTTGCGATGATGTGATCGTCTTTTCTGTGGCCGAGTTCCCCTTTCTCATCCGCACAAGCGCCATGCTGCCGCGAGGCGCATCTGAGGAACGGCCCAGATCAGTGCAATCACGCTTTAAATGGAGCTGAGCAGCCAGACGTCCTTGTCCGCTGTAATTAATACCCCACATTTCCATCGACTAGATGAACTAACCTCCTTCAGTCTCAGTAATGATTGTGCATGCAGCAGCTACAGAAAAAAAATCTTTACAGACCTCGAAGAATAACACACATGGTTTAAAATCGGCGAGTTGAGATCAAACGTCACAATTAACTCATTACTTCTGCTGGAAGTTTTTAAACCACATGAAATGAGCGAGGAAAAGTCATTCCTTTTCCCCCGCACTCGCCGTCTTGTTGCTGGAAGCTCGCAGGACGGGTTCAGAGGAAGGACTTGTCTCGTAAAATATGTACGGCCTTTTTTTTTTTTTTTTTTTTTAACTATCAAATGCGACCCAATAATTGAAACGACGTGGCCTGATTTTGGCAGAAAAAAGCCACCACTGTCTGTCTGAGTTGGTTCTTTTACATGAACCGTTTGCTCTTAATAACTTCTATTTTTTTAAGGGTTAAAACTGGCTTGGGATGGGACTTAGCAGGATTGCGTCCGGACTGCTGCTGACTCGTGGGAAGGCCAAGTGGGTCTTCCGTTTGGTCACATCGAAGCAGATGCATCGGAAAAGTAATCCGGCAATCTGGAGCGGGCAATCCTGGTAACCTGGGTGTTGGGGGATCAGACGAGAGGGAGAGAAAATCACCTCCCAAGTGAAAGGGCAGCTAATGATCTGTTTCCCATGGTAGCCTGTGTGTGTGTGTGTGTGTGTGTGTGTGCGCAGCCCCGCTCTCATATTAGTTGGCAGGGACGTAAAGTAAAAGGGCCGGTGTCCAAAATCCCGCCCGATCGCATCTCTCCGGAGCGTGCCGCGTCCGAAAAGCCGTAATCAGAGTTCAGGGACGGGTGGAGGATGTGCCCGGTTATTGGCAGGGCCGCGTGGGCACGGCGCTGGCACTGGTTGCCGAGCACATGTGAACTGCTTGAGAGATCAGAAAGGCACACTTGATGAATGCCGGGCGGGGCGGGCGTAGGAGGGGGAGTGTCCTACGCTCCCAGCTCTGAATCAGCGATCAAGGTTACTCGCAGTTCATTAAATCCTTGTGACACACACACAGACACACACACACACACACACACTATATTACCCATAACATTTATTAAAAAGCAGTGTCTGTGTGTGTGTGATGGCATTTGCAGGGGTCAGTGAATCGTCTGTATTAGGTCATGTTGAATCGTAGGCGGCCCGTTGTGCGTTTTGGCTGGTCGTCACACTTCCTAAGAAGTGGGTCAGTCATAACGCGGGCTCTGTAAGCCCCTCCTTCCCGGCCGCTGGTGAAGATTATTCTGGCCCGGCGTATGCTTGGTTTCCCCGCAAAATCTGCTCATCTTATTGACTCGGAATCTCTTTAGAGAGATCTCCTGGCCAACGTCTCTCCGACTTTATCTCCGCGAGCTGATGGGAAGGACTTATTTCTTTCTTTCCCAGTGTCCACTTTCCACACCGCGGCTAACCGGACGCCTCCCCTAGGTTTCCACATGACGGAACCCACCTTTCCTCCCATCTGTCCGGGCCGGGATGTGGGCAGACTAGCTGGCTGTCATGCAAGGTTAATACGGCAGGGTGCAATTGTGCAGGAGCGGGGCATCTGGCCGGGGCCCGAGGCCCATGGCCCGGGGCGGGGCGCGGCCGCCAGTGTAAAGATCGCCGCTCGGCCGTCTCTGTTCGTGCGCCGCACTCTCAGGCTTATGCAAATACGCGTTTATACGTTTGGTGTAAGGCACGAGCTTATAGAGTACCCACTGTTTACTCAAACCATGCACTGCGGAGCAGCTGGGCTTGTTTGTTCAGTGGTTGCGTCGGTGTCTGTGTGTGTGTGTGTGTGTGTGTGTGTGTGTGTGTGTGCGTGTGTGGGCGTCTGGGTGTGCACTCGGGCTATTTTCATAATCAGATAATCAACATTCACTGCTGATTCTGCTCGCAAATCCCTTCAACAGAATGATGGGATTGAATTTTCTGGCCTTAAACCTCACCGACAAAGTGACGATAAAGAGTGGGAGTTGAGTTTTCACAAAGCTGCAACAGACCTGAACGAGCAGGCGGTTTTGCACAGAAAAGTCCATGGCATGAAGATCTGGACCAATTAATGCATCAAAATGTACTAAACCATGCAAAGCCAATGATGCATATTTCATATAGGTTTTAATGTGCTTTGTTTTTTTTTTTTTTAATTTTTTAGTCAGTTTTCTGTTTTTTTTTCCATTTCCCTTCAAAAAATCTGCATCTGTAAACTATTACAACGTGTTCAGCATAGTGTAAATGTTCAGCTTTTTAAAAGCCCTCAGGGCAAACAGTAAGTGTGTCATTTTGTACATGACTTGCATACATTTACACACCACAACAGCCATTTACTCTTGACATTTACTTAAAACTGCACACAAGAAAACATTCACTGCGTACTTAGTTTGCATGTAACAACATGCTTAATCGGGCAAATCTGTACATATGTTCTGCACCCCTAAAAAAGCTAATCTGGTTCTAGTAAAGTGCTTTACAGGGTTTGTGAATAACACTCACCTATGCAAATTGCATTTTGTTAGCCATTTATAATATGTACACTCTGCCATTTCGTCTCATGGAATCTCTTTCCAGATTTTTCCACATAGCTTCAGAATTATGAATGAGACTAATGTTTCACATTATTCAAAAGTAAAAATTTAGTCGAACTGACCAAAACAACACTGGTCTTTACCCCCCTACATCCTGTGTCAACATGAATGATTTCCGCCATCGTTGCTCGATCAGTCTGACAGGAGTGTGTGTATCTACTGTGCAATCTTCCTGCGGGCACCGGGCCGGGGAAGTGGCTTTAAAGCCTGGAAATGGTTTAACCTGATTTAACAAACAGCTTCCACATAGTCTTCTGCTCAAGGTTCCCATCATACAGCGGGACAGACGGGAGGGGGAAATTTTCTGCTTTCATCTCTGGATTTCAGTTTTATTTATTTTTTTTGTCACTCTAAGTGACAGATGTCTTGTTTGCTGAGCCCTGAGCTTTGCAAAAAAAAAAAGAAAAAATTATTTGGGGTGAAAAAAAAAAGAAAAAAAAAAAGGCTTACACCAGTTCAGAGCTGGAGATTACAGAGCTCAGAGGAGCCTCCAGTCACGTCATCGTTTCACACGTTCACACGCATGCACACACAAAACGCACACCCATAGGCCCATCACACCAGCTGGCTGGACATATTGCATATCGATCAAGACCTGAACATAGAACTATAGCTGTATAGATACAGCCCTGTGTCATGTCTGTGGCCCGATATACTGCGTTACAAAGGGCATCTCATGGTCTTGTTGGAATGGGAGGAAACCCTGTTCTGGATTGTATGGCTGAGCAGCACATTGTTTCATATCCTCATCGTGTTCTGAGCACGTGCAATATTAATAGACCAGCTATGCGGACATTTATAATTCATCGTTTGAAATCAACAGCAGTTGCACTGTTCACACTCGTCCTGCGCACATTAGTCTTGTCTGGTCAGGTCAAGTAAAGGAGGCTTTTTTAGTCATCTCTACCGTCTAAATAGTCGGCCTTCCTTCAGGACTACAGCGCAGCGCAAAACAACGCAACTCATCACAAGTGCAAGCGGAAAAGCGATGCCCAGCAAATAAATGCCATTGAAATAGATACTCTACTTAGTGTGATGCAGTTTTTTTTATATATATGTAAAAACAAGGGCTAGCGTATCGCTGTACCGATGTAGCCCAGTGCTGCTGTAGCTGCGGGTTTCCTGCTGGGCCTGTTCGACATGCGCTCTCCAACACTCCCAACACCGCAAGCGTTTCTCCGGCTCCGTCTTCCTGCCCCTTCCCGACAGCTGTGAGTCCTCATTAAAAATGCAGGCTGCTCCTTAGTCGTGTTTTTCTAATGACTTGGCCGCCGCGCGCCAACACACATCACTAAACAACAGCGGGGCGGGGAGACGAGAAGCTAATCTTTAATTTATTCAGGGGTAATTAAAGCCGGAGTCTGGGGCTCGTCTCCGTAATCAGCAGGGCCGCCTGTGTCTTTTGTTGCAGCGCGGTGGGAGGAACGCGCCACTTCTTCCAAAATAACCGCTACATGTTTTCAATAAACCCGCCTAGCCCCCCGCCCCTAAAGGATTTTGCTCCTTTACCTTATCAAAAGCTGCCGAGGCCAAGGGGGCAGGAACCAGGGCTTAATGTGAGGGATTGGAGGGGGAAAAAAAATAAAAAATTCTGAATCATAAATTTTTTTTTTTTTTTTTTTCATGCTTTTTTTGCACGTTGTAAACCTCACAAGCCCCAAATGTTCTTCCTTTTTCCTTTTTTTTTTTTTTCCTTTCTTCTTCTTCTTCTTCCCCCGGAGCCTGAACGCGGTGCCCTCGTTGTTGGGCCCTGGATGGCTGCATATGTTTCCCCTTTCCAACAACGAAGCGCTGCTATTCTCAGCCGGTAACGCACACTGGCAGTCATGAATATGTGATGGCGTGCGTGGCAGAATTAGAAAAAGGAGGAGAGGAGAAGAAGTGTAACCAAGCAAACACGACGTTGCGCGCCGCCTCACAATGGAATAGATTATACGGCAAGCCAGGAATTCCGGGGAGGGCCGTCGTCTACCGTAGCTTCGTATTAATGGCCGCGGCTCAGCCTGCTGGTGTTAATATGCACCGTATGGCTGACTGGAAACGGCCGTCCCGATAAATGATTCATTAGCTTCGCGGTCGTACGAAACGTGGTGCTTTCTGTCACATTTGCTATGTTTACTCTTCTGATAATTGCCCCGAACGTAAAAAAATCGTTGATTACCTCACGTGCCGGTTGCCTGAAAGGATTTATTACGATGCCTAACCTTCCCACGGGCCCTTATGTCGCATGTCAAACGCGCCTTTGTTGAGGTGAAGAAGACGACCATGCGAGTGGGCGCCATGGGCCGTCACTTCCGATGGCCTTTCGCATCGAGAATCGCGCTCCCGTCCCACAAAATGGAAGCGGAGCTGTCCAGTTCCACGCGGAGATGAGCAGGCGTGGAGGCCGACCAGCGGCCTTTTGTCTGTCTGTGTTTGTATTTCTGGATCTGACCGTGTGTGTCTGCGCGAGTCCGTTATGCAAATCAGGGCGCGCGGCTGCTTCAACCAGCGCTGGCAAATTAGCGGAAGGCCAGCCGCCACAAACAGCTGTTGCGTTTGTAGTGGGGCGCGTGCGGATCACTGCTGTGTTTGTGGCGGACTTTGGGGGGGGGGGGTTCTCCGGTTTTGTCCCGGGGGCGTAACCCCTTCTCCGCCGTGGGGGGGTGGGGGTAATTAACAGTTGTGATAACTAAGCAGTTTAAACTCAAGACCTGGGGGGGAATCTGTGAGTAACATTAATATGAAAATTACAGCAGTGTGAAAATATAAGTATAACTGAAATATTACTAGTTAATATTTACTTTGTTTCTTTTGAAGAAACATTAACATTTTTTAACATGATTAGTTCTTATTATTATGATTTTGAATTCTTGTTAATTCATTTAATTGAGATACCTCAAATTTGGTGAAAAATTTATTATTTACATTTACATTTACAGCATCTATCAGACGCCCTTATCCAGAGCGACTTACAATCAGTAGTTACAGGGACAGTCCCCCCCCTGGAGCAACTTAGGGTTAAGTGTCTTGCTCAGGGACACAATGGTAGTAAGTGGGATTTGAACCTGGGTCTTCTGGTTCATAGGCGAGTGTGTTACCCACTAGGCTACTACCATATTATTCTCAGTTTATTTTATGTATAGAATCATAATTTCCTATTGGATATTAAATATATATAATACTGATGGGAACTGTGCTTATTATTTTCTATTCTATCTAGTTTTATTTTCCCACAAGAAATTCAGGCAGGTCTGTAGTGTTAATATGTGGAAGCCAAGGGACACACACACACACACACACACACACACACACGTAAGGAGATAAGCAGCACCCTGAGCCGGGCACATCTCACAGCTTTAGTGCTCTTAATCTGTGAACTTGATTACCTCCTGGGCGTCAGTGGCAGAGTTCCCTGCTCCACAGCAGGGCTCTTTACGGATGTATTAGTGGCAGTGCGCCGGCGGTGACCAAGTGTTGCATGCTCATTAACACACAAACACACACACACCCTAGGCCAGAGTATGGAGCTTGTGTGTGTCAGGAGGGAGAGTCAGTCAAGGAGGATGCATTTAATCCTGTCCACATCATGGCACAACCGCCAAGTTATATTTTTATTATTAATAAACATCATCATTATCATAATTTTGTGTGTTCTGAATAATAAAATCCTCACCAGCTCCACAGCTAATAATGCACATGGACATGTTTCTCTCTCTCTCCCATAGACACACCCATACTCTCTCCGCCTCTCATGCTTTCTCTCACACACCAACGCGTGATCTCTCTCTCTCTCTCACATACACACTCTCACCCTCTCACTGACAAGTTATTGCTTTTTTTCTTTTTCATCTTCCCGTCTTTCCTTCTCTTCATTTTTGTCTTTCTGCTCTCATCTGACTGCGGCGTCTGGTAATGCCCCCTCTCCTCAGGCCCTTCAGGAACATTCACTGTGTGACAGGCAGCCGGTAATGGGAGAGATGTAGAGATACTACACAGACGGAGTCTTCCCTCTGGTAACTTTGGGGCCGTGTAAGGCTTTCGCTGTCTGCTTTTCATGTACAAGGCCTAACCAGAGCACCACGCACAAAAGCATTCGCACAACACACACACTTATGTGGACGTACACATGAAATGGTGTTTGGGTTCAGTGTGAGGTGTTGGGATCCTGAGCCTGATGAAGCTCCCTTCAGCCCAGAGACTGGCCCGTCTCAGCAGCCGGTTCATCCTCCGGTCAGGGCCGCGTTATTTCCTCTTAATTGAGTTAAGATGAGCAAATAAGAGGTCCGAAGCGCAGAGCAGTCATTACCCACAAAGACTGTGCACACACATTACTCAGGGCCCGAACGCTTAGATCACTTACACATATATACAAGGAAGTACAGCCTCCCCGCCCCCAACACGCTCACAGCAGCTTCAGAGACACACAAGTGCATACGTAGCACACTCACACACACTTTTTATGCATATAGTGTCCTGTTCTTCCCCACATAAAATGCCCTTTTTTTTTTTTTTTTTTTACACATTTCATGGAATGATTATGCTGTTACTGCCAAGCAGATTTCCGTTTTTATTGGTGGTTTTGTCTACGCGGTAGTGGAATCAACCTTTAAGTTGGAAAATGGACATGGTGCTTGTGATTCTCTGTTATGTTCTCTGTTAAGACGAACTTTATAGCATCATTTAAAAAAAAACTCTTTATGGCTTTATTTCGTCACACCTGGTGCAACCATTATAGTTCTTGTGTGCCGCTACTCTTATTTTGGTGTGGGCATCGCTTCCTGTTTCATCAACAACCCCCTCCAAACACTTCCAGCAAGCAGCTGATGGTCGGTTGTCCGTAATGGAGCTGGAAAGGTCCGGGCAGGGTTGCTAATTGAACCGGAGGGAGGTGTCTCAGGAATGACGGAACGATTAAGCAGTCGTCCTGGCATTTAAAACACAACTCTTGCATTTTTTTTTTCTTTCTTTTTTTCTTTTCTTTTTTCTGCAGGTGTTTCCTAAAGGAGGCCATTTCTGCCATACCATGTATTTATTTATTTGGTTGTGTTTGTTTTGTTATTTATTTATTTCTTCTTAAGCATGCGTATCCCATCCATCATTCCCCACTCTGCGGTATTGATTTGGCGTCTGTGTGAGGGTGAAAGTGAAGAGGAGAGGAGCGCAGACGCCACAGCCCAAAGACGAAGCCGCCTCTGTCCACCGCCAGGTTAGGCAACGCTAGCTAGTCCAGGCCGAGCACCCATTCCGGTTTGGTTTTCTAGTCCCCAAAAAAAGTCACACATACACACGCACACAAACAGAGTAATGCACCTAGAGGCCTGAGCACTCAGAGTGTCTCTCTCCACGCTCGGCAGCGCCTCCAAATGCAGCATCTCCCCCACAGCAGTAAATGGAGGGTTCAAAATGGCACAGCTGCCCTGGGCCTTCATGGGCAAATGCGTCCATTTTGACAATAGCTGCTCACCAAGGAGGAGACCAACTTAGGCTGAGTGGACCAAACTGGTTATAATTCTTAACTGCAGACATCTCAGTAATAAATAAATGATAAAATTTTTAAATGGTGCACAATATCCCACCTGTATTATTGGCATTTGAACGTTGTGCATTCTGTGATCTATTTTTAATATTTCTGTAGAGTCTGTTTCGTGTCCATAGTCTCGTCTCGTATGTTAAATTAATGCTGCATTGCCAAAGCCGGTCACAGTGATGTTACATGTGCAATGTTGACTCCTATTTAAATGGAATAAAGAAAATAATAAATGAGCGTTAACAAAGATAAATTGTTTGTTTGCTGTGTGCGGACGTCCTCACAGTCCCGCCTGGAAGAAATAAATAAATAAACCCCAATTTTAAAAAGCAGCAGCTTGTGTGGGTACGACACTAAATCTGCACTCCATGCTGCGTGTTGGACACCCCTGAGGCTTGGTGTGCGGCCGCGTGTGTGATCTGCAAGAGAACGGAGTGTTTCATTATTAACCAACGCGACTCTTTCCGTGTTTTTTGAAGTATGTAATTACCAGTGGGCGGTGGGCCCAGGTCCTCATATTGACTGGTTTTGTTGACTTTATTATGGTTTAAATTATGCACCTGTACTCTGAACGACTCTTCTGACAGTTTCAGATCATCAGAATCATTTTTTAAATCAACTTTTGGAATACGAAATAAGCATATAAAGTCATGACATGATAACATATAAACGTTATTGAAATCTGATTTCAAAAACATGAAGTACATAGTTCCTGTAAGACTGCGTGAGAAACGTTTTTCTACAGTTATAATATGTTTAAAACTTGCGCAGGACCATAGTATCTTTGCTGGCTTTGCGTAGTGAACCCTGTCACACGGTCCAGTGGGAAATTTTGCTCTATTTCATAGTACTTAGGGTTGAGTAAATTTGAGTAAATTGTAAATCAGAGTCATTTAAAAAGTCAGGGAAATTCTTTTGTAAAAATGTATAAGAACCCTGTCACATTTTGGTCAGTCCGGGGTCAGCCCGCTGCCACCACTCTCTCTGGAGGTGCAAAGCCCTGAGCGAAGCCAGAGAACTGCAGGCCGCTCGCGTTTGTTTAGATAAGACCTCGCTGATATCAGGTTTTTATTCTCGTCCGCCTCCCAGAAAAGGCAGCATCCAATTTGCAGCCATTACACGCCGCTGCACTTTGTAATCGGCTCCAGCAATTCTAACATAGGAAATATGCAGCCGTTGCCTCGACATGTATTTTGGAGTATACCGAGAGGGCCAAAAACAATACCGGCCCAAACAAAACCGAGGGCTGCCGAGTCGCGAGAGTTCTCGCCGCCTGTGAAGAGGTTTCCTGCGCCCTTTGAAGCCTCCGGCGTTCCGTAATTACAGTGCTGCCGCGGTAGAGTATGACTGTACAATTATCAGAGCGGAGAGTAGAGACGGGCTGAGGCCAAGACCCGGTGCTCTGACTGGTCCGTCCAGCCCTTATTTCCAGAATCGCTTCCTATATTGTGTGACCAGTATGTGAATACTGACAGATTTCTCAAACCCAGGGTTAGGACATATCAGGAGTCGTACGTTCTAAATCCCACTTACTACCATGATTGAGTACCAGAGCACGACATTTCTCCAGGCCGTCTGAGCCTGCGACTAAGGACAACGCAAGTCCCTCTGGGTACGAGCAACAGCTTCATGTGTGGACGAAGCGGTTCTATGAGATCATGAGGTGCATTGACCCTGTAAAGCTTTACTGGCCCGAGGTCCTCTGGCATCTGGGACCCTGAACACCTTCACAGGGACTCACAAGGAGTCACGTCCAGTCACCAGCATTGGGCGCTGCTGAAAATGGCCAGGTACATTTACCAATATCAAGGTGTTCATTTTTTAATTTTTAACTTTTTTTTTTTTTAGATCTCGGCAGCCGGGCCTGTTCTCTGCCTGCTCGCCTGGGGTGGCCCAACCCCCATGAATTATGCAGCGTCGGTGGCCTCATCAATACTGCATCAGTGCAAACATGCGGTGTATTGGCACCAGCCTAAGCGTTGACGGCGAATTTATTTTTAATTAATGCCAGGCGTCCCGCGGTGCGGGGGAAACATGTCAGGAGCCGTGCGACGGTCCTTTTTTTCCGCCGCGCAGGTATTCTGGGCTCTTGAAATTTTCACAAGCCGAGGTGCCTCTTGCGCCCTTGTTCCCGTCCCCCAGGGCTGCCGAAGTCCCCAAAATAAATAAATAACAGCTTCCTTCCAGGTCAACACATCCTACATGACGCCGATGGTGAGAGGTGATGAAGACAGACTTTCCGAAGTGCTGTAATCTGGACAGAGCTGTCGTCAGCGGGGGTGTCTCATCTTGGGGGGGACCGTGGAAACTCCGCTAACACACAGTTTTATTGTGTGCCGAAGTGTGACTCCTCCCTCGACGCGGCGCTTTGATCAGGAAACCGCCGGACGCGGTGGGTCCAGCCTTGTGACTCACAGCCACACATCTGTGTCATGCTGGTGGGACCCGTGGGACAGCAGGCCTGATTGTCAACACATCATCGCACCGCGTGCGCGCCGTCCACAAACATTATCCCCCCCCCCCCCCCGGTCCCTGGCCGAGGGGGATGTCCGCCGCCTCACCGCTGCGGCCTCGGGCCCTTCGCGCGCCGAGCCGTCGAGGCTAGCGTGCTGACCGCGGCAGGGTCAGTGGCGTTGTGCGGCCGGGCCAAATGAGAAACATGCCCCCGTCCGCCGCGGACCGGATCGGGGTCAGCAGCTGGTGGAGGATATGGCAGTCATTTATAAAAATATGCTTTCTCAAGCCCACAAAAACAAAAAAGCCCCGATCCCAACAGCTGGGAAGGGTTGGGAGTAGCCCCAAGGCTGGCAAGCTCCCTTCCAGATGGGGAGGTTAGGCAGGGGCTAGCCAGGCTGCTCCACTTAAACTTCCGATTCCCATTAGGTGTGGGGAAGATTGCAGGGAAGTGAAGAGGAAGAAAAGCAACAAGCATGACCGCTCTGTTTTTCACCCCGCTTAATCAAATAAAGCAGGAAGCTTCCGAGACGGAAGGATTGTGTTTATTGATATTTGTGCACACACTCGGCGGGATTTATTTTCAGAGGTCCTCCCCCTTTCTCTTAGGTATCAGTGTTTGCTCATACTTTTTTTGAAAACTGAAAAGCGTAGGGTTACCCCCCCCCCCCCGTCGGTTTTTAACGTGCTGTTTTGTTTAAATTGACCCGCTGGGACATGCAGCAGAAACGGTGCCTCTGTGGAAAGTAAATGGCAGACCCAGTTCAATATATTGTAATAATGCGAGCGGGATGAAAGAGTTATATGGAACAGGTCTTAAATAAGAATTGATGAGCCTCTTGACCAGGGCGCTCAGCGCGGCGGCGGATCGAGTTACCACGGCGCAGTTGGACTCGCTGCAACGTGCTCTTTAGGTTTAAAGAATCTCCAGAGCTATGATGAAGATGAGGAATGTGGGCACAGAAGCTCGGCCTGATGCGTAGTATTACGTGTCCGTTTTTTGGACAGAAGCAACAAAAGAGCCCATGTGATATTCATTGAGATAGGCTAGCTGATATTGGAGTGATCTGTCATGCTCAGGATATAAATTTCCTGGGCCAAATTTGGTTTTATTGCTTCTTTTTATGATTTTTTTTTTTATGATTAAAAAAACTAGTAAATCCAAGCGTTAAAGTCTGGATGAAAGGAAGCCCCAACCATGCTTTGCGTGAAGGGTTTAGTAAGCATAATGATCCCTTGTGCAGTGAATAAAGAGCTTCTTCACGTCCCTGACACTTCTGATGGGGTGTGACCTGATGTCTTCAATGGCCTTTTTGTCAGCCGGCGCACGGAGAAGCGACGATCGGTCTCGGCCCCTTGACACCAGTCGTGGCGTTTGTGGTGTCTGGTGTCTGAGTGTCTCGTCTCATGATGCCTGCTGTCCGGCCCTACCAGACTCCAACAGGCGGCATGTCGTCGATGAACTCCGCGCCGGCACGGCCGCCCCAGGGGCTCTCCTGGAGCCCCGGCAGGCGACTCGGGTCACGACCCCTGGGCCTGGAGGGGTCAGCTTGGCAGGCGTTGGTGTGGGGGCAGACATTTCAGAGCCATTACTGCAGGAAATTGAAAACACCAAGGCCGCTCAGACAGAGGAGTCCACGCCCAGACGCCATTTGCAATGGTCTAATTGTGAAGTAATTAAGATGAACCTGGAGGGGAAACTGGGAGCCTGGGACCAGGCAGCTGAGGAAGGAGGGGGCCGGGCATCCGTCATCACACCACAGACAACACAAAACACACGGCCCGGTGATTAGAACGGACACTGTGTGTGTGTTAGTGAGGGTGGAGAAAGTCTTGATCTTCAACAACTTCATTCAGTTCATAGTTGCATTATGCATTATGTTTAAAATACATTTTCAAGCATTTATCAATCAGTTTTTTACAATTTGTAATTACTTTTTAATGCACAATGAATTCATTACATGATTTGCTAAGATTTTTTTTTTTCTCTACTCGTCCTTTCAAGTAGTCCTCAATAATTTGGACATGCCTAAAATAAGATGAATTGGGCATCTTCCTTTACTCGAGTAGTATTTCAGTTCCCTCCTTTCGTGTGCTGATCATACGTTGTATTTCTTGAGATTTCTATCAATGCAGACGAACGAACCACAGACACATCCCGTACAAGCTCCCAAAGAAGAAGAAAAAAAAAAAGTCTGCTTTGCAATTTGGCCCTCACCTCACATTACATAAAACAGCCCCGGCAAGCATCCGCTGCCGGAGCGGGCTGTAACTCAAGACTCCACAGTCCGGGCCTGAGCCAGGTGCCCCCGTCCACAATTTCCCCTCATTTGCATACCTAAAACGGCAGCCTCTCACCTTCCCTGAAGGAAAAACACGACTTAGCCTCATTAATTTCAGATCGAATTAGTCCCAAGCAGTCCTGCAGTTCTCCCACTCCTCCTGTCGGCCCCTAATTTTCCCCTTCCCATTGCTCGCGCATTAGCTGAAATGAGAAGTCATGTGCGTGGGGTGGTCAGAAGTGGGATTCACTGCAGCCCTGACGTCCCGCCTTTCACACTAACAGCGAAAACACAGGCCGGTGTTTACTTCTCTTCGGGAGAGCGGCGCTCGGCTTTCCACATTCTGTTTTGGTTTATTTGTGCTGGACTGCACCATGGCCGAGAGACAGCCTGTAAAATGTAAACCGACTACGGGAGAAGGTATACAAAAGCTCGTCTTCTGCCACTCCCGGACCCTGAGCATTGACCTTGACCCGTAGTGTGTGAGGCTAGGATTCACAATGACTTTTTATGTACATGTGTATATGTATGTATATGTAGAGAGAGAGAGAGATAATGAATTTGCACATGTGTACGGAAGCATTAAAAGCTGTCGAAGTTAGCACCAGCTCCGCCAAGGAACGAAGGCGTAGAGCCGAGCCACTCCGACCCTCTGTCTGTAATTATCAATGGGGGGAAGCGCCTAATGCCTTGCACGTGGCTTTCCCTGCTCGCCGTGTCCTCCAAAACTGATCATCACTCTTAAGCAAGCCCTGCTTTATCATCACTGCCAACACTTTTCTAATGAAGGCCTGCGTCAAATTACCCAAAAGCCACCAGAGGCTCACAAATTACAGCCTGCGACTCCCTCAGCTTAATGGCAGTCAACCTCGGACTCTCAATATGGCTAAAATTGGGTGCAGGAATAAAGGGAAACTGTTATTATATATGTTTTCTTTTTTCTTCTCGATGAGGGATTTTTCGGTGTTAAAGGAAGGTTTCTCCATCCGAGTGAAGTCTGAGTTTCAGTGGAGGCCAGAAGTGTCCCTGGATCATCTCTCCTCATGCAAAAAAAGGCTGAATTTTCATAGCTTTCAAAGTTTGCAGAGCAGGTGAAGTTTGATGAGCACCGAGGGCCGCTGTCAGAGTAAATTGAATTGCTTGGCTCAGGAAGCGCTGAAAGAGCTGCCACTCCTTTCTCACTTATGTCACTGTGGGAACTGGGTTCATTCGCGAACGTTGTTGCTGCTGTTCTTGTGTAATATGGTTTTATATGGCAATAAATAAAGTGTTATATGGAAATAAGCACACACTCAAGAAAAATTAAAAATTGTACATTAATTAAAGACTGTATCAATCATTAGGGACCTAATTATATTACAATGTTTCTTTTATGTATGTGTTAAGATTTGTGGTAACATTTTTTTAATTTACTGCCTTTAATAAAAAATGGCACACTTAGTTAATTGGCATATGGGCCATTGTGTTGCAACCATATTGCCACATTTTTTTGGATTCTCATTTTATGCTTACAATAAGAGCACGTGTTGTAAACCAGTACATAGTTCTGTGGTATGCAATATAAATTTTCGTATCACGATTCATTATTTTTGGACAAGAGCTCAGAGTGCACGGCAGGGTTTCCACATATTTTTTAGAAGTCATAAATTCGAGTTAGCCTTAAATGTAATTAAAAATGACCAGTTATCCTCAAATCTAGAGTTTAAAGGTCTTAAAAATACTTCAGCCCCAATAAATAAAATAAAACAAACCTTCAGTCTGTCAGTAATCAGCCGGTCACTGCGCACTTCAGTTCAGTGCGCGTGTCACCTTGCCCGATCAATTCCACGCCTGCGATTGGATTCTGACGGGGCGCATTGGTGCCCTGTGCAAAAAAAAAAAAGTCATTATGATTATAAAAATCACAAAATAAAATGCTGGATGGACAGCATGATAACATATGAACAAGCATGTGTTATTTCAATGGCATTATGGGTGTGACAGAAAGTCCCAGATATTGTTTTATCTGGTATAAGGTTATGCTACATGTTGATGTATCTGTAAAATTTTATTATACAACTTCCTGCTGAAGTGCCTTTGCTATGGACTTATATAAAAAAATTATATACCACAATTTATACTGTCCACTTGCTATGGTTAAATTTATATCACAATATGAATATGATGCCATATCGCACAGCCCTACCAGTACAGATGAAATACTCCAGGTAGCGCTCTAAGTAAATTTTTCTCAAGAATATTAAGACGTTGCATAAGATTATAGATGAGCCATCATAATTATTATCAAGAATTTGTGACTCGTCCTTAGGCGCGCCATCGCAGCCGCTCATCTTTGTCTTTTCATGCTGCGACGCGGTGTTGTATATCCCAGAGCCCTGGTGCATTGTAAAGGATATGTAAAATCCTAACAGTGCACTCAGCCCAAGGCTCCATGGAGAGTAAATATTTGGAGTACAGCGGTTCTGCGGAGACCGTGTCACAGGGCTGGGGCCCTTGAACCCTCCTCATCTCCAGGACGCATTGAGAAAGTCCCCCCGTCGTCAGCTGACTGCGTCACCCTGCCCACCTTGTTTTTTTTTTTTTTTTTGCACAAGCGTCCAAATAGGGAGGACGATGCAAAAAATGTCTGAAATTTCACGGACTTGCTGTGTCAAAGAAGAGCATCGGAGAGGTGGCGGGGCTGTGGCGCTCCGGGGTTCGAGTGAACTTCCTGTGGAGGTGTAAAGGATAAAGGGCCGGTGGGAATGGGCCATTCGCGGGGCCATGCGGAGATGAGTGTCTGAGCCTGGCTTAACCGCTGTTTCAGTGGATGCCGCCGTCCCTACAGGATACGATCTTCCAGGGCCTCGCAGCGCCAAAAGCTTTCCTCTTAAGAGATGGACTTTGTACAGACACTTTGTACTCACCGAGTTTAATAAAAGCAGGTTTTTTTGTTTTTTTTTTCGTCAACGAGGAAAAAGCAGGATAAAGAGTGTGAGACTATTCCCAGATACCAAAAAAAAATAAAAAAATTCTTGCCAGCAAGAGTTGGATGTTATATGACATTCAACCGCACTGTTGGCCATTAAATCCAGCTGACATGGTGACACTTGATCTACAAATGCCTGTCATTCTTTATTAAGCTCAGCCGTTGGATCAAAAAATTGAAATTAAATGTACTAGTTGGCAATATTTAAATTGTCGTGGTGCTCCCACCCTGAACCAGCTGATCGGGCTAAAACCACACAACCTGCTAACACGCTCCAGAGCCCCACATGTACACTGCGCCCCGCCCTCCATCATTATTTTAATAAAATGCAATTACCGCCATTACTGGGATGATTAGTTTGGTTGGGAACAAAACCCCTCACCTCTTGTCTTTTCCAGCCACCCTTGACCCATCAAGAAAACACACACACACACACACACAAAACAAAATGTCAGGCTGTGATGTGGCCTGTGAACGGGTCGTAATTCAGAGTAATCTAAAGTCCTTTCAAAGAGGGCGGGGTCCATTCCTCACTACCCCCCACCCCCACCCACCCTCACCCGGAATTTCATTAAAGCCTTGAAAGAGGGGCTTCTATTTATCTCAGATGTCAGGCCCAGTGCAAAGTGTGTTTTAAAATGTGTTTCTGTATGGTTTGGTCCCATTCTTCGCATGGTTGCGAGTCCTGAGGGGCCATTGTTGCGGGAGAGCATTTGAGGGCCAGCCTTTGTGCGAAGTGACAAAAAGACGACGCGCCGAACTGGGCCCGCTTTGTTCCTGTGCGCCACTGCAAAATATGATTTCAGATTAGGACCTTGGGGCGATCTCCTTCAATGGGCAGTTTTTATTTTCTGCCAGCATTCTAATCAGCGCCGAGCCCCGGGAACCGCGCGGCCGCATAAAGCCGCAGTGTTCGCCGGAGTGGCCGCCGTCTTGTAGGCGCAAGGAAGGAATTCGGGGATCTGTCATCTGCCAGACATTAAGGTTTTTTTTTTTTTTTTTTCCTCCTGCAGCCATATCCACATTCTTTCACTCTGGTGTTTGGGTGACCTCCCCATCCTGTCCGTTCGCTCGCTCTACCTCGACGGCTTAATCAGTCACTTCCTCCGCGACCTGAGCCCGCCTCGCGCTGCCCTAATGTCTTTATATACGAGGGCGTCCGGCGAGGTTGCACCGCGTATTTCACTTTTACGGTGCGCGCTGTTTGTAGTTGGGAGTGCTTTAGTGCTGCGCGACGCTGCGATTATTACATTACGATGCCAGGCTGTGTGTGTCCGTATTTAACGTGAAAAGTTAACGGCGTGGGGCTGAGGCCCTGCTGACGGCGCGTACGGCGCTCCGAGTGATAGGGAAGGAGCGGGACGGGGAGTCTCATCTCCTCATCTTTCTGGCTAAAGATGTGGAGATTAAACCGGACAAGTCATTAAGTTTTCACCACCAGGCTCTCTGCGCCGGGTTGCTGGCCCCGGGGCATGGAGTGATCTCCCAGTGCACCGTGGGAAGAGCCGGGCGCTGCCAGCAAGGACTGGAGTGGCGGCGATTTCTCTGCTTGCTCTCGTTCGTGTTTAGATGAGCTTTGCAACTTTGGGGTGACTCTGTGGTTTTGCCCTTAATTCCTGGAGACTAATGACATTACATAAACAAAGTTTAAAAGGGGGAGGAGCCTGTATGCATGATTGACAGTGTACTTCCTGATTCGGGATGGTTGAATCCCTCACAGGCTCAGGTGTAGCGCATCCATCTCCTCCCTTTTTCGCCAGTTTTCCACTCCTTTGTGGACTAGTTATACTCACAAACATGGCCACGCCCACTACCAACACCAACATGCAGATTATCAGCACTTTAGTTCAAGCATTCCTACGGGTGAAATACATTTACAGCATTTATCAGACGTCCTTATCCAGAGCGACTTACAATCAGTAGTTACAGGGAGAGTCCCCCCCTGGAGACACTCAGGGTTAAGTGTCTTGCTCAGGGACACAATGGTAGTAAGTGGGATGGGAAGGCGAGTTCATAGGCGAGTGTGTTACCCACTAGGCCACTATCACCCTAATATGGGTCCTAAAAGGCATCTTCCATCGAGCCTACGCTCACACCTGTACTCTGCAGCAATCGGCTCGAAGACCAGGGGCCGGAGCATGCTAGGCCTCCACTTTGCTCCCCATCGGCCGTATTTACATTTTTGCAGCATTAGCACCCGTGTGTTCAGCCAAAGCCCTCATGCGTGGACTGCAGTGTGAGGTTGTAGCTGGGGATTTGTTCAAATTAGGCCTTCGAGAGATCATATAACATAAGTGAAAACAAATGTGAGTTGCCATTTTCTTTTTTTTTTCTTTTTTCTTCGTCCTCCTTGCCGGCAGCGTGAGACTTGCCTGAAACTCGCTGGTGGGAGGCACAATTATTCCAGCGGCCACTTCCATTCAGAGACGCTGGACGCAGGCAATGTTAATGAATGGACGTCAATGAAACGGTCTCCTGTGCCGGAGCGCGGAGCCAGCGTTCCTTTCTCACGGTTCCCGGGCAGGGCGGATAGAGACGGGTCTTTGTCAGGCCGGCGCACGTGCTCTGTCTATCCGAGTAAAATGTGGCCCATTGTGCCGGAGGTCAGATGTGTGTTACCGTGCTACGTAGCAGTGGCATTCCCGTAGCTCTACTACCACATTCTTCACTTTTTTTTTTTTTTTTTTTTCCCCCCCTCCTTCTTCTACTTGCGTTAACAGCGGCCGTCCTGACCAGAACCTCCCCGTGGAGCTCTGAAGCCTCACCCCTCTGCCATCTCCTGCATGACGGGTGGCAGCTTGTTCAGATCTGCCATGCTGACCAACCACGGGCCACTTTTTTTTTTTTTTTTTTTTTTTTTTAATCGCCTCGCCCCCCCCTCGTCGCTCAGAGCGACACAGAGGCGGAGGAGGCATAGCACATTAAGGCCGGTGATCGTGGGCGGTCCTGGTGCGGCGCGTTCTGCCGTGAAAGGGGGGGGGTGGGCCGAGGTGGCAGTGGCGTATCGCGCCCCCTTCTCCCGCCCGCCCCTTTGCCCCCCTGGCTTTACGGCACTGCTGGCGCCCGAGTGTTTTACTGGAGTCCGGCCCGTGTGCCGAGCCCCCCATCGGACCTGGCAGGGAAAAGCATTTATTTATAGGCATGTGAAAGCCGCGACGCTGGTCGGTCACTGCGATGTGCGGTGCTGCGCCCTCGGTAAATAAAAACCAGCACTTTTGGGAAGAGAAGCGGCTATTTTTACCACCTCCCAGTTGTAAACTGCAAAAGCCGCGTCGCCTTGTTACTTTCTGCTCGCAGAACGAGAAATGGAAGGCAGGTGTCTCGTGAAAGGGAATCTTCCAGTCCTCCTTTCTGCAAACCCATATACAGGCACACACACATACACACACACACACACACCTACACACACTCGCACACAGCTTGCAGTCTGGCCTACAGGCATGTATACACTCTGTATGCAGCTTGGTGTGTGTGTGTGTTTATTGGACTCCTGCGGAGTTGTGACCCAACACAGCAGGCTGTCCTCAGCCAAGGCAGACCGCGTAAATTCACATCGTGTCTTACAGTAAATGCACAAGCCGGCTGGAGACTTGCCGACTCAGACGTCATGTGAACGTTTTTTAAAAGGAAGGATGTGTACAGAACTGCTTCAAAGGAGCTTTACAGGGACCTGTGATTTTCCATAATTCCTTAATAAGCCCTTCATAGATGCTCCTAATCATTGCACGTACATTATGTTTGTTTTCATGTTGATGGACAGGTCACGGAAAAATTAAATCCAGTACTTTTATGTAAACAGAAGGACACGTATATTATGTGAAAGAATTGCACATTAAAATCTCTCAAATGTTTGGGAGGACTGTTGTCACGATTCTAAACATGAAAAAACGAAATTAAATTAAATCAAATGGATACAAAAGGACACGTACAACACCAATCGAGACTCAAATGTGCAAAAGGTGCAGCAGTGGAGAAATGTCCGGGACAATTTGAAAAAAGTGACGGGCGGATGATGGAATGTGAGTACAGATCAACGCACAGTAACGGAAAATCTGTGTGTACTTTTATGCTTGCGGCAGCATTTAAGAGGTGTGCGTCACTTTGATAGCTTAGTTGACATTTATACGTAGCACCTTTCCTGTACAAAGTGCTCTGGAACCGAAACAAACGTTTAATTTTAAAGCCTACTAATGCAGTTATGAATAGCCGTTGTTGTTTTGGAAAGACTGCGAGCCCCTTTACTGTAATGAACATGGCTGTCGGGAAGCTCGGGGGTGCCGAGGTCAAACTTAATACTTCAACAGTTGCATTAAATAAAAAAAGGAGCAAAAAAAAAAATTTAATTAGGAACGCTATCCTCAGCTGCCACCGGGAGACATTTGACCAGATTTCTTCTACACTTTTGAACTTGGCACCCCCACCTCCTGACCGAATCTTTAGCTCGCTCACAGATAAGACAAACCCGTCAATTCTTTCTCCTTCTGCTTTCCTAAGTGGGGCGGGGGCTTTATTTATTTTTTTTCCTGAGGTATTAGATCCATGATATCAGAGCGCTGTATTGAATATTTTATCGACTGTCTGCTTGCCCCGTGCTGACCTGCCTGACATGCTAACTCCTCCGCTTGCAGGAGATGCCACGTCAGTTCGGATCAGGCAGCCGGGCGTGAGGCTCCCCTCACATTTCCTGTGAATAAACTTCATCGCAGCGGGGGGAACGAGGGCGTCGATCGAGCAAACACACGCTGGCCCAGCCCCCCCACTCCCACCCTTCCCTCACGTCTATGAATAAGCTCAGTGAGTTCTGGCCTCCTCCTTTTTTAGTTATTTATTTATTTTTATTTTTTTTATCCACCGCCGGTGCCATCCGGAGAGTGTCGGACACTGTCTGTGCCCCGACCGGCTGAGGAACTACCTGCCCACTCAGCTGGGCAGGTTGCTGTGTAACTAATTTTTTCAACCAGAAGAATAATTTACATGTGGTTAAAAGGGGGAGGAGCCTGTAGGCATTGTTGACAGCTCACACATGCCATATTTTCTTTAATCTGGAACCTTTATTCTTAAAACCTCTTTTTTCAAAACATTACATGACCACGTGTAGCGCAGCTACTACCATCTCCCTGAGTTGAGTTCTGGCCTCATCCGTTTTTTTATTTTATTTTATTTTCTACCATCCAGAGCCATCCAGAGAGTGTCCAGGTCACTTTTTATCTTCTGTCCCCTGCACATCACACTTTGGCGATCCCGACTAGCCCATTATAAATTCTGTAAAACAGAGACCAATCCCTCGATAGCGAATGGGAGGCTCTTTTGTAAGTCTTGTAATACACAGTTTTTAACGACGCCTGCACTCCGCCAGCATACAAGACCCGCTTCCACGCTTCCAAAGCCCCGCCGCAGCCTCAGCAGGAGCGACTGTGCAGGCTAATGTGTGAGAACTCGGCCGAGCGCAAAGCCGAGCCACAGATTTCCTTCCCCACCGGTCTTTACTTATTGATCAGCCCCTCTCCTTCTGAGCTAAACTCCCGCCTCCCTGTCGCTCTCTTCTCCACATGCGCCGGTCAATAGGGGTGGGCCTAATATAGCCTTTATCAGCAATTATCAGGCAGCGCCATTTATGAGTGACAAGAAAATGCAACGTCGTTGACGTTCTATACTGGGTGGAAGTGGCCTAGTGGGTTAGACACTCGCCTATGAACCAGAAGACCCAGGTTCAAATCCCACTTACCACTGTGTCCCTGAGCAAGACACTTAACCCTAAGTTGCTCCAGGGGGGGACTGTCCCTGTAACTACTGATTGTAAGTCGCTCTGGATAAGGGCGTCTGATAGATGCTGTAAATGTAAATAGTGCAATAACAACGAAACGGTGTTATATACGGTGACATAGCGTCGGTGAAACACCGCTCGGTCACGTGGCTAGTGGTTTTCTCCTGTATGCGCTCCTCGTGTTCCAGCTTGCGCTTTTTATGCGTACGGCTTTCGAAGTTGATTAGAATTCCACACGAATGATATGAAGAAAAAAAATAAAATCTGCCCCGGTGCTATCCCCGGCCATGTGATTTAATAGCGAACTTGACTTTCATCCTGTGGGAATCGCATGGGAATCCCATGACCCATGGGAATCATCGGAGGCCAGTACATTGTTCTCACACTCGGACGTCACGCAGAAGTCTCTACCCATGGTCATGAAATGCTTCATTAAATTGTGAGGTGATTAGATGCCTGTGAGGTACGGCGGAGTGAATCTGTGCCTCTCTACATACGCGTTACTAGCTGCAGGAGCGCAGAAACACCAGTTCGAGGTTCAGACGTTCCTTTTTAGCCTTCACTCTTTGACATATATTCCCTGGCCTCCCCCCTGAGTTCCCCTGTCAGTCCCCTGCAGTGTGTTGTGACACACACAGCTAACCTCATTTCCTGCGCTGCGCTGTGGGAGGGGCTCCGCAACGTGGGCGTACCCGGCCTGAGCCGTGGTGTGCGTTTTATAGGGACATGGAAATGGAGGTCTCCGCTGGGTGGTGGAGCTGTGGCGGGGTGGCGGTGATGGGATCTGCAGGCCCCGGCCTAATGCCTCCTTCTGGTTTTAGTCTAAATCCAGTGTGTGTGTGTGTCTGTGTTCCCATGTTATAGAGGAACAAATATCTCTAAAAGCGTTTACTTCGACAAAATAAAGATTTAGGGCCATTTCGTTCCATACAAACAGGAAAGGACTGGTTATCTGTGCTGGAGAGGAGGAACTACCTGCCCACACAGCCCTTTTGTTGCTGTGAAAATATTTTTTCAACCAGTAGAAGAATTTAAATATAGTTTAAAGGGGGGGGGGCCTGTAGGCATTGTTGACAACTCTCACGTACCCTATTTTCTTTATTCTGGATGACTTAAAATGCCTTCTTTCAATACATTACATTACCAAGTGTAGCACAACAATCATCTTCCTTCCTCCTCCTTTTCCCTCCATTCTCTACATCCTAATACCCCTTCTACATACGGTATATCACTGGATGTCAAAAACATGATCTCTCAGGACCACGGCAACTAATTACACCAACATGTACATTATGAGCACTTTAATTATGCATATTATCCACACTTTAATTCAAGTTTTCTTATTGGTGAACTAGTGAACTAGGGTGGTAGTAGCCTAGCAGGAAACACACTTGCCTATGAACCAGACACACTACTATTGAGTCCCTGACATTTAAGACTTTTAACCCTGAGTGTCTCCAGGGGGACTGTCCCTGTCACTTCTGATTATAAGTCGCTCTGGATAAGGGCATCTGATAAATGCTTGGAAGGTAGTGAATGTTATGAATGAACTTGCCCCACGATCTACATTTTAGTTAGCACTGAAAAGTGATGGCACTTATTATGGCCGCTGAGTTCAGGGGTAGGTTTAAAATGTACATGTTGCCCTAAATCCTCAGAAATTGGGGAAAAAAAATTATTAGTCAGAACCCTTAGAGGCCTGAGTTACTCAAAAAGTCAGTCACACAGCGACTGGGGAGAAGAAAATGGCCAGCCTTTTGCCCCCAACCCAACATGCTACACAAACACACATACACACAGGTTTAGTGGCGACTGGGCAGTGGCAGATATGTCACAGCGAGACCTGTTGTTCGGGTGGAGAGCCCCTCTCTCCCCTGTCAGTCAATGTTGACCTGAGGGCAGGAAGCTTTACAGTGTCCTGCCCGGCCTTTCTTCCTGCCGTCCTCACTCTCTCCCTTCCTCTCCGCCCCCGCGCTGTATTGATCCTGCCTCCGCTCGGCCTCCGTCGCACGTCTCCTCCTCCCATGTGGCCTCGGCGTTACGGCAGCGCGGGCTGCTAAAAAAACCCATAGCGGGGCGCGTGAAAACAGCACTCTCCACTCCCGAGGTGTGCTCTCCTCCCCGCAGCCGGGAGTGTTGGTAAAACCGGGAATAAATGGATGCTCCTTAATGCTTCCTCCCGAGGTGCTCCGCTGGCGTTATATTAAATAAATAACAGGAAGTCCACCACTGCCGAGCAGAGAGCTACTCAGAGTCGGGCTGGAGTGTGCTGAAAGGGTCAGCGTTTCCCACGTTAACCGCTGCGAATGTAATTCAGCCTGAGGTGGGGACTTTAAAAGTGTGACTGGTGTGTGTGTGTGAGAGAGAGAGAGAGAGAGAGAGAGGGGGGGGGGGGGGGTTTAAAAGGTTCGGGACTAAAGGTCACGCCGGCGGATGCTTCTCTGCTCCTCCATCCCAGAGAGCGCATGAAAGTTTGATGCAGGAATTAGGTTGTTGCCCATCTTGCACCTCTGTGCTCATAGTATTGACAGCAGCGGAGAGCATCTCGGCCGCGGCCCCCCCTGTCCGAGCTCGGCCCGCCACCGTCGCCGCCGACAACGACAACATCGGGAGCGTTTTAACAGAGTTTTAATGGGCATCCTCCGCGGCTCCTTGGAGGGTTGGGTACAGCGGCTGTGAAACCGCCATCCAGCTAATGGGAACTGACGTGCCCTCCTTCCACCCCCCAAACCCCCCTCGCCGCCCATGTGACTCCCAATGCTGGCGAAGCTGCAGACATCCACACTATTCTTTCTTTTGGCTCTTCTGTGTCGTTTTTGTGATTAGCAAGTCCCCTGTTCTGGGAAAGAACCATCCCAAATCAACAAAGATACTACGGCATCTAAGAAAACCCTTACATCTGTTATATCCACTGCATGTAACATAATCAATAATTGTTTGAATTATCAAGGCTGAATTAGAAATTGTGAATCTTGAATAAGCCGAATGTTACCGGCATACGTCAAGAAGTGTTCCTTAATACTGCAATGTCCTGAGAACGGTCTCCGTTTACGCAGTCAATATTTGGTTGGGCCTGGAGGAGGTGACCTAAGTTTCACGGGATTCCAATTTTAACGGTGGCACCAGTAAGCCGCAACTACAGCAACTGGTACCATCGGCCAATATGGACTCCCTCTGGTCTCTTATCCTTCCGGCTGGGAGGAGATAGCTGGAAGTGTAAAAGGAGCAGAGAAGTAAATAATGTTGCCACAATCCAATGTGTGTGTGTGTGTGTGTGTGTGTATGCACACACCAGCCAAGTAGTTATTGTTGCTTTTGTCTCTTCAGTAGTTCCTCCTTACATTTCCCTTGTCCACACACACACACACACACACACACACACACTCCCCTTGTTTGATTGGCCGGTCATTAAAGTGTGTTCTGGGGGTGTTGAGGGCAGGCCTTGTGACAGGGCCTACTGGCCCGTCCAGCCCTCTCCTCTCTGTCTCTCTTCCTCCGTCTCCCTCTCTCCTTCCTGCATTGTCCTGCTGAATGGGAGTCCTGTGATGCAGCGCGGCTGCCGGCTGTGCTCATTAGCAGAGTTTAGTGACACACAAGGTCCTGAATGGGGGAGCTTGTTGCCACACAAAAGATCTCCCTGAAGGTCAGCCCGGGGCCTGGCTCCACGCTGACGCCTCGCTCGGCCAGCCCGGGACGGGCTGTTCCCTGTCGGCCCCCTTCTTCCCTCCCCCCCGGTGCGAGGAGCCGTGTGAGGCGGCGGTGCGGCGTCACGTGGCCCGGCCATGCAGGGGAGTCTTCTGAGAACCCCGCCTCCTTCGGTCATACACATCCTCAGACTCACCATCAGTGACCCCATGCCACTCCACACACAAATGCTCATTCTCTGAAACAGACTTTCAGAGACACACAGACACACTTCAGGCGAAGTGCAACACAAAGACTGTCCTTTTGTGTTTAGTGTCACCATATGGGCCGTTTTTTTTTCTCAGCTGTTATATGGCTGTAATTTCCCATAAATTAAAAAAAGAAATTATTTGAACAGTGTAAGTGATTTGTTAACTGTAATAATTGCGACAATTTTAGAACAAAACCACCCGAAGTTGGACATTGCGGATAGTTTTCCTGAAACGAGTCCTGAAAGAGCTTTTGTTGCTGCTTTTCATTCGCTCATGTTAATGAAGATCTCATGAAGCTGATTATGATGATGACAGTAGTGTGAAGGCAAAGTCCAGCGACTCAGAGGAATCTGACTTCTGTATTTGAATGAACACTAAATTTCAGATTATTCAAAATAACCTTCCTTATGGTCTCGAACTTGATGATTTGGTTTTTTTTTTTATTTATCCATCTCCTGTTTTTCACATCTGCCAGTTTACAGTTTAGAACACACAGCCAAGCTCTCACCTCCTAATGAAATAAGTGATCTTATTATGCGCTAAACGGCTGCATTAGTAGCCGTGATTCGAAGTGGTCACATGCAGAGCATTTTCAGCTGAAATCTCTCTGTCTGTCGAATGGGCTGCAGCCGGATGGAACACATCAGGTCCAATTTTCCTCTCGCCGGCTTTAAGAAAATTCATCAGCCGTGATTAGCAATGAAGGCAATCAGTGTGCAAACACGGGAGTGGAAAGTTCAAGCTCCCGTGAACTCTCGGCGCGGGCCAATTTATCGGAAAATGGAAATTAGGATCCTCTCTCTGAGATGCGCTTTCATCTGCGCTGCAGTCAGAACCAGGCTTTGCTCTCGCCGCATCATCGGCCATTATCTCCAGCCACTAGCAGGCGGCGTCTGTGCCCAGTGTGCGGTTTGCGAAGGCGCGGTGGGCACATTTAACCCCTTCGCCTTCCTCTCCACCCTTGGAGACCTTTTTTTGGTACAGGTCCGTAAGAAAAGGCAGACCCTTTAAATGGTGAAACTTGAGCCTGGTTCCCAGGGTGCTGCCATGATGATGAAACTCAGGACCTGAGGTTCTGGAACAGTGCAAAAAGAGAACCAAATTAGGGCAGTCAGTGTGTAATTTACATCCACAATCATGTGCAGTTTTGAAATGGTCTTTTCTTCCTGGCATCAGAGGGTTTAAAAGTGTGTTTTGTTTTTTTAGACAGTTGGGGCATTGTGTGTGTGTGTGTGTGTGTGTGTGTGTGTGTGTGTGTGTCTGTGCACATGCTCATTTTGCTCCGGGGAGATGGACAGTGTTGTTTCCTCTTCTCTCAGCACATGGGCAGCACTCAGACTTCCTCCTTATCAAGCTGATTGAGTTAATTACACATCCGTCCCTGTGCCCCCGTGTCCTGTGCTCTGATTGGCTCATCCAATCAGCCCCTCATCTGGGCCCCTTCCTCGTCGTGACATCAGCCCCGGCTCCCCGGCTACGCCCGCCGCACACAGAAACACCCTGAACCTGACCCTAAATGAACCCCGTCCGTGAGACAAAGAAAGAGTTAATTTGAAGTTCATGTTGAACGCCTGCACTGTTTTTGGTAGCTTGTCTCAGGATCTCAGGTGTCCTAGTGCAGTTGTGCCACCGCGCTGAGGACGTCATTTGAACGTCACTTGTCAGTTAGTAGACAGTGTTTCTAATCGCAGCTACAGGAAATAACTCACTCCGCCGCTTGGTAAAGATCACGTCTTCGCCATGTGTTTCGAGCGTGTTACCTCTTCGCCTTTCTTGTGACCCCCCCCCCTACATTGGTTCCATCTCTTCATCTCTCTTCCTCCTCCTCCTCCTCCAGCAGCCTCCCTGCCCCTCCGCTGGTCAGATGCGCTGAACGCGAGCCAGGAGCCCCTCCAAGCCCTCACATGCTTTTCATTGGCAGCATAACACGTCCTGCTGCCCGACCTCTGCCTTCATGTTTTACTGCCTGGTCATTAACTCTCGGAGCCCTTGTACTCAGATTTATGGGTGGGATGGGGGGGAGTCGTGTTTTCAGTAAATTTTTCCCGGTGACAAGGGCCAGCTGATTGCAGTGGCCATTCGAAGTGTTTGTGTCTCACACACACACACACACACACACACACTCAGTTAAATGTTGTATTATTCTATTAAACAATCTATAACCTATTAATACATATAACATGTGTCCCCTGATTAATTAAGATTGTTACATTTCGTTCCAGATTATGCCAAAATAACGTTTAATTTCAGCAATAAAATCATACATATTGACGGTACTTATTTCATTATTATTTTTGAAATAGTGCTATTTAATAGTATTTTTAAAATGTAATTTATATGCTTTTACGCTTTGCCCTCCCACACTGAGAGGATGGAGTGTCTGGGCTGGCTGGCGCTGTGTCAGGATGCATTTAGCATCGCTGGCGTTCACACAGTGCTCTCAGAAAGTGCGGATGTCCTCGGGCAGTGAAGTAACACCTGAGCACTTAGCTCCATAGCACTGAGCGCAAGTGTTAGAGAGTGTGTTGCTAGGTGTGTGAGAGAGGGGCGTGTGTGTGAGGGAGAGAGAGAGAGAGAGAGAGAGAGGCATTGTGGGGCCTGTTTGCAGCCTGTCACAGGGATGAGTCACGACCGACTAGTTTTCCTTTGGGTGGTCCACTCTCCTCTCCTCAACTCACAGCCCTGACCTAGTATTTCTGCTTTGTACTCGTTACACTTCCTTCACGATTCCTTCTTTTCTTATGGCTGTGTAGTTTGAAAAGTGTAAATGTCACAAAAATGCCTGTTTGGGCACAATCACTCAGACCAAAGAGCCTTTTCTTCAGATTGTGTATTTTCCAAAAATCAAACAAGTTAAAAATGCTTATTTAAGATGAATGGGGGAAAAATGTCACACATTTTCAATAGAAATGTTCCATGACTGGAACCCTGTGTGTGTTCCTGCCCCGTGCCTGAGTTGGTTCTCTCCTCTCTCTGGCCGCTGAGAGTCTGCGGGCTTCCTCTCTTCCCTTTCGCAGCACAGAGCCGCGGGTTCAAACGTTCAGCTCCAGGGCTGCTGGGCCGTCACACCTTCTCACTCCCCCGAGACATGTGACCTTCACATACACTGGCATTAAAGAAGGGAACGGCGGGAGAAAGGGGTGATAAAAACGGAGGGATGGAAATTGCTGACAGGCTGTCGGCCGGGCTAATGGATTTGACAGAGGTATCACACTCAGGTAGCATGTCTTCTCCATTAGTCGTTTTTGTTCAGAAGTGCTAAAGTGTTGTTGTTGGTTTCTTTTCTTCTCCCTCCTTCAAATTCCTGGCACTGCCATAATATCTCTTTCACTTTAGCCTCAGTGGTCGTCAGCTGCGAGGTCAGAGCGTCCCGCGTGACCTGGGTGTGTAAAAGTGTGTGCGCTCTGAGAGATCCCACCCGCCTATAAACCAGACAGCAGGCTGAACGTGGCTTTGATCAGGGCTTTGTCATCTTTATGGGCACGTTGAGTGGGATATGCCGGGTCCGGGGCTCAGTACAGGTGGAGTAGGGGTCGCCTGAGGGTCCGCTTTAGCGTTTTCGGACCTGTCCCAAGTAAGCCTGAGTCTGAGTTTCTCTCACCGCAGGCTTGCGCGACCCCACCCCGGAGCAGCGACCGCCAGCATTGATGAATGTGCGCGTTTGCATGCTTGCGTTATTATAATGTACTGCACCGTTGGTGCACTTAAATCTTTTCTTAGAAGTGTTGTTGCTTTCTCCCAGCAGATAAAACATCAGGAGGGAGAGTTATGCTCTGCTCTTGTTTAAACACTGGCGTGATTTGTAAATACGTTCCCCATCTGCACGCTGGCCATGCCTGGACTTCACAAAGAGTTAGTGGGTGTGGATGAGCATGGGTACACACATTCTGCACATCTCCCATGACCAGATGCATTCAGTTGTGCCTGAATGTTTTGTCTGTTCAAGTTGCAGCTTGTTAGTTCCAGTAGTTACTAGTTACAGTCGTTCCAGCTACGTAAAGTTAGTTACACATTTATAACACATATAGTACTTAGTTATTACAATCATCCTCAAAACACACGCATAAAACACACAAATGCACAGCCAAAGCTCCAGACAGGATGTGTCTGTGCCCCTGTAACCCAACCTCCATGACTTCTTCACCTTTCAACTTTACTTGAACTTGCAGGATCTGTGTGGTACTCACACACGCTTACACCTACACTAGAGTTAAAAGGCGCGCCACTCCAGAGCTACACTGAACAGATATACACACTAGTTCGGCATTTAAAATGTCCTATTTGCATCACCAGCTGTCACTGTCACGGATCTGGTCCTTGGGATCCGTTTGAAGGAGCCACTGAATTGGATCGGCCTTGTTGCACATGGAGTCATGTTGCAAGTCCTTTGGTCCTCAGAAGGATGCAGGTTATGAATCAAGGAAACCAAGTAATACTTTCATGGTTCCGGCTAAAACCAAATTGAGGGGTGAGACCCAAAGTGACATTTTGGGCAAAATTGAGATATGAAGAATCAAAAGCTATAACAGCTATTCCTACTGACAAAAAGCACATTCGTAAATCCTTAATAATAATTTCAGTTTAATTCCCTACTTCTCAGGGAAACTATGTTTTTTATAAAGCCAAAACCCTCAAGGGTTTTTAAATACAAATAAAACATCGATACAGCAGTATATCATGATATTTTATGTGGAGATATTGTATTGATACAGGGACATCTAATATTGATAGATTTGTATTGAAATGTTATCAAATGACTAAATGTGATCCACGCAGATCATACACAGTGTCCTGTATATCAACTCTGCTTTTAGATTTTCAGTGAACTATAGAATTTTGCAATATGTACAGTATCACAAAGTATCATGATATAATCGTATTGTGACCCATGTATCGTATTGTGGAATCCTTGCCAATATACACCCCTAACAAATATGTGCGTGTGTTTTTTCCCTCAAAATCTCACTCAAGCCTATATGGTTCTAAACCCTTGGAATCTTGGTTTGAATTTTTGCATCACATGCAATGAACAATCACTTAAATGTTGACGTATGCAAACCCACACACACAAATATCACGTAACATTGAGACACACACTGACGGCACTGCTGGGGTGTATAATCCCACTCTTGTGTGGGGCTGCTACTGCAGGCTTTGGGGTAATGAGCTTACACCAATGCTGCTGACACCCTGTCTTGTGCGTTCAAACAAAGAGTGATTATCTGGCGAGGTGGCTGGAATGTGGCTTTTTTTTATATTTATTATTTAAGAGGTGTAGTTTGTAAGTGCTGAGGCATGATGGGAACTGAATGACACCTCTCCGAGCAGGCAATGGAGGGAGCGGGAGAGAGGCTCGATCGTAAATGCGGGGAAATTCCTGCCGGCGGAGGGCAATTGTTTGCGTAATTGGAGAGTAAATCCACGGCTGGCACCTGGTGACGTTTGCAAACAGGAAAGGGGATTAGAAGTGTGTGTTTCCAGCTGCCTGTGTGAGTGCGTTTAAGTGCTTCTGTGGTGAAAGTACACAAGCCTGCAGTGAAGCTGCAGATTTTTTTAGGGCTTGTCAGAGGTGGCAATGCATCTGTAATATGCTTAATAATCTCTGGAATAATTTATATCTTCGTGTGCACATTCATATAAATGCACCATGTACGCTGAAGCATATATTGTCAGTATTATCTTGTTTAAATATGAATTTTCCATTTTGGGTAAAAGTTAATTGCGCTATTTTTGCTTTCATGGCCTAAATATGCAGAATTTATTACTTGAATTGAATTTTGATTACTTAAACAAAAAGTATTTGTTTGATTTATTTATTTTTTAAACTAGTTTAGTTAGGATTTATTAGAGTGTGTGTTTTTCATGAGTGTACTCTTCAGCTCATATTTGTTTTGTTTGCACAAGTTGATATAACGGTTGTTCAGAATATGTAGAGGTATAATCAATATGAAGTGAAGTGAAGTGATTGTAATTTTGAAACACTGCAGCACAGCACACAGTCACAACGAAATGTGTCCTCTGCTTTTAACCATCACCCTGAGTGAGCAGTGGGCAGCCATGACAGGCGCCCGGGGGGCAGTGGGTGGGGACGGTGCTTTGCTCAGTGGCACCTCAGTGGCACCTTGGCGATTCAGGATTGGAGAACCGTACGATTATGTGGCCGTCTCCTTAATTGCTAGGTTGTCTGTGTTCCGGAAGATAACTTCAGCAGACAGAGAGAGAGATGGGTGCAGATGTGAGAAGAGGAGAGGAGGAATAATAGAGGGATTGGGGGAGAAACTCGTCAGTTCACTCCAATCTTCCACACTGTCAGGAGGAGACGATTCAGCTGGGTTTGCTTTTAAGACTGTGTGTGTGTGTGTGTGTGTGTGTGTGTGTGTGTGTGTATACGCAATTTTCTCATGTGTGATCTGTTCATCTATCTGCAGAGAGAGTGAGAGCAGCGCTAATATGTCCCCTGCAGACCCAGCCTCCATCTGTCCACATGCCAGGGTTTCAGGCCAGAAACATGCACCGTGTGAGTGTGTTACAAGGCGTCACCCTGGGACGTGTGTGTGTGTTTGAGACAGCCATGTATTTCAAAGCACAGAGAAATGGAGGGTTTACTGGTGGAGGGTGTTGATCTGGGCGTGGCCTCGGCAACTGAGGTGGATGGGTGAGGTCGCTGTGGTCCGCACACGATGCCACAATGTTCACTTAAGGCTGCGCAACATGGCCGATTATTACTGTTTTTTTTAATAATGACGCGTGAAAAGTCCCCGGGCGAAAGGCGAGCCACAGGGCAGCGCCGGCAACACGCGGCAGCTGCCGGACTGCAGGGGTCAGCCCGCGGTCAGGGGCCCGGCGTGAATTCTCTCCCTCTGAGGACGTGTCGCTCTCACATCTCCTCTTTGTAATGTCCGCTCTCTGGACCCAGGGGACGACGGTGAGGGCGTGGTTTCGTCAGAAGGGTCGAGTTTTGAGGTGCTGAAAACCCGGGTCAGGCAGCTCCCAGGAGTCGTTTTGGGGTGAAGGTGGGCGACTTCCTCCGTCGGCAGTCCTTCGTTCTCGGTGTGTGGTCCGAACTCGCCACCCAATGTCGCTTAGCCTGTGTCGAGCATCGTTCCGATCGGGGCCTTTTAAATCTGAGCGCGGCGCTGCTTTCCCGGCAGAGCGACTGGAAACCCAATCCCTCCGCCCCGCAACGCCCCTGGCCTCCGCCCAGCTCCCCCAGGCCGGGCGCTCGGTCACTGGGAGCCACTATTTCGCTAATCCCCGTTCCGCCCCGACATTATCAGTCCGACCCCCTCCCTCCCGTGCGCTTGGTGCAGGCAAAATGGCAACGTCCTCTCTGCGTCTCCCAACCCCTCCTCTCCGCTCTCGGATTAACAGCTTGGCAGATTCCACGTTATTATTATATATTTTTCGCCTCCACGGCCCTGCTCCCCGTGCATAATCTTTCGCCTTCAGTGATAATCTGCCAGAGTGTGACAGATACATATATGAAAAAAAAAAAAAAAGCGAGACGGAGGAGGGGAGAGAGAGGAAGACACAGAAACTAAATATTAAAACAGCTGGGAGAGGAAACTATCGGATGACCTTCAAAATCTGGTCTGTGCAAAGCATTACAAAGGGCCTGGGGACGGTGCGGAGAGGAGAGGCGGCACCTCCAGCCATCTGTACCTCACGCCGTTGCCCGTATCCACGCAGCGCCCAAAGCGGCTCTTCGTTTCATTAACGGGCCTCGCAAAACCGTTCGGCAAAAGCATCAGATGGGACGCTCATCCGCTTCCTGTGAAGGCGCCGAGTGTTCGGCCTTTAGGACGTGGGCTAACGCTAGACGGGGAGATAAATAAACGGCGCCTCACGAGAGCTCACGCTACCGTCCACTGCTGATGACCTGAGCATTACTCTGATATTATTGGAGTCTTGGTTTGACGCGCGCTCTAGTTTCCGTTTAATTGCACCTCCGAGTGTTTTCACCGCTGTTGCTCTTGGCGAGGCGGCGTCCATCGGAAAGCCCCTCGTTTATTTTTAGGGGCCGTGTCAGTGGCTTTTTCTGAACTTTTGGTTTTTCTTGCTGACCGGGTGGCTTTTGTTGATCATGTTATTAGTGGACCTGCATTGTTCTGCACTCTGTGTGTGTGTGTGTGTGTGTGTGTGTGTGTGTGTGTGTGTGTGTGTGTGTGTGTTTTGGATGCATGTGTCAGGTTAGAATTTGAAAAGATAAGTTAATATCAACCATTATGAGTCCCACAAGTGGGAAATTGCATTTGTCACTGCAGAAAGTGGATAGAAACAGAGGTAATAGCAGCAAAAAATGAATATGTACCTGTATCTACAAATGTACAATTGAAATCTACACATATACAATGGGTACACCTGTACAGTTGATAACTACCATGATGTATTTGAAGTGTGTGTTTTTTTGTCTGTGTGTGTGTGTGTGTGTGTGTGTGTGGTCAACTGTGAGGTCTTTGTTATAGAGTCTGACAGCGGTTGGAAGAAAAGTCCTTCTGAACCTTTGCGAAAGTAATGTTAGCACCGCACTGTTTAGCATTCATTAAATAGTAATATTATTTTAAAGCAATGTGTCTCGGGAGGCCGCCTTTGATCTAAGTCTCACTGTCTTGAGTAGCTTATGGATATCATATAGAATGGCAGTGCGCAAGATCCCATAATAATCTCAATGACTAACAATAATTAAAAGCAGCTACTACACTGTTTCCTGCAAATGACGTCACTGTGATTTAAGGTTGTAAGCTGTTGTCTGGCAATATGTATTTAAAAGCAAAATTACTGTTCCTCTTGCCAAAGTAAGATTTCGATTTCAGATGTGTTCTTACCGTGCCTTTGAACATGACTCAACCAATGAAACTTTAGAACTGGATGTGTATTGTAAAGGAAAAAAATGTAGGTAGACTTGGGTCAATATGTGAACAGATCCTTGAAGGTTCTGTGGCGCCTGTAGGCAATTGTGTGCGGATACGGAAAGCTTCTTTAATTAAGTTGTTGTGCCTCTTTCGTCCATCTTAGCTCTCCTGGGTCCAAACAGAAGCCCACAAGGGCCTCGTAGAAGAAAGAGCGGCGCCGAAAGGAGATTAAAAACTGTCATTGTTTTCCAGAAAGCTTGTTATGTAGGAATTAAATGGGCTGGAGTGGCCATTCAGCCACTAGAGCAAGCGCCTTCGTTTCTGCCCGGCCAAAGGCCAGCTGCCTGTTACCTCGGCTCACAATTAGGGCTCACCTTTTAAATCCCCCGCAGAAGGGGAGCATTAGCGCGACAAATCCTAGAATCTCGGTGCACTGGCCATGGTCATTCTGCACTCACTGTGTGTGTGTGTGTGTGTGTGTGTGTGTATGTGTGTGTGTGAGAGAGAGAGAGAGAGAGACCAGGAGAGACTTTTTAAGTGTCTCGTAGACGCCGTCTGGCTCCAGCAGGTCTTGTCGGGTGATGAAGGAGGGGTTGGGTTCTGATTAGGATGTAAAGTTGCACACACACACACACACACACACACACACACACAGTAGGGCATGTTAATAACATGTCCAGAGAGAAACAGTGTGTGCTCGTTTTGTTGATGTGAAGGTCTGCAGACCCTTCTGACTTTCACACTGATCCCAGATAAGGTGGGCACGACACGTTTAATGCTCCTGTCATCTGATTTCAGGGCCGTCACGGATAAACCGACCAAGAAGAGGGCTCTTAACTGGGCTCTGATCAGTCTGGTCCCACACCAGGATAAGAAACGTTATCCTAGGCTGGTAACAGAATTTGGAGTAAATGCATGAATCCTGACTGAAGCCAGGGTTCTCGGTTGCTTGGTAACTATATAAACGTATATTAGCATGAGGTTTTAGAGGAAGTCATGCATCTGTTGTCTGCATCGCTGGTCCGGGACGTCCCGAGCCATTTGGACTTGGTCCATGTGGTCAGGACATGTTTCATTCTACACTGTCTCCTGTCCTGCTGGGTAAATCACATTAATAGGATGTCTTTCCCGTACTGTTGAAGCCTGTCAGTGGGTACAATGTGTGTGTGTGTGTGTGTGTGTGTGTGTGTGTGTGCATCTCTGAACTCTCGACCCCAAGGAATTCCTTACATCCACTCCATTTCTGAAGATGCATGAACACGTCCATGTCCTCGAACTCCCAGAACTCCTCTCCCACTGTGTGCATTGGGACAGAGGGACCACCTAATGGGCCCCATTTGCCCAGATTTATTTAGACGGCATTAACCCGGCAGCCTCTGTAAAACAGAACCGTCCTTTAAAGGCTCAGCGCCGGTGCTCTTTAAGAGCTCGGGTCGTACATCAGCAAACCGGAGGGATACTTTGATAGGCGCTGCCATTAAACGAAGCCCAATAAAGGAGGCCTGACTTTGGAGCCACTCTGGAGATAATTGTGCAATTAGCAGCAGAGATTATGGGCCACTTTGATCAGGAGGTACATGGAGCTCCTCAAGATCGCCCTGTGATCCCGGCATAGCTACCCTGTCGCTCCTCGGAAACAGATACTCCCCGCTTTGAGACTGGACACCCCAAACATTTTTTTTTCCCCACCCGCGTGCCTTTTTATTTAAAAAAAGGGTGAAAAAAAGAGGCAATTTCACAAAGTGCACAGTAACAATAAAATATTGCCCTTTCATCTTCGGCTTTCAGGACGAGATTACGACACGTTATTACTGCTTTGTTTAGAGTTTGGCTTTCTGATGGCCTCCAAACACGCGGCGACGCAGATTATAGCAGATGAGAGGAGGCAGAAAGAACAGAGGGCTGATAAAGATGAGAGGCAGTGCAGGGGAGTAAAGGCACCCAGATGGAGGGGGATAGAGAGAGAGAGAGAGAGAGAGAGAGTAAGGGAGGGAGGAGTGCAGACGGCAGACAGTCGTGCCACCAGGACGCGTGGCGGAATCTGTTGTGGAAAGTTGAGTGGATGTAGGAAACGGCACTTAGCACGGCCTCTGTCAAGGACTTGCCAGGGCAGGAAGTGCAACTGCGAACCCCGGCCCGAATCCATCCTCCCTTCCACAGCCACCGGGGGACGGTGGGGGACACTCGGCATCTCTGGACAAGCCAGGGCCCCCCTCCTCTTTCCCCTGGGCCAGGCCCGGATCGGCCCACTGTGCCACACGTTCTCCTCCTCTGACTTTTTCACATAACCCAGGGCCCTGTAGGGGCAAGAGTCCAGGCGCTGTAAGACCCCCCCACCCTCCCCCACAGCACATGCAGCGCTTCCAAAATAGCGCCGGGTGAACCAGACAAGCCTGGGAACCAAACATTTGTTCAGTCACTTTGCCGCGTTTCCTCCCATGTCCTGCAGGGGCCATTTTTCACGGTGAGAAATGAGCGATGCCTTGCATGCCGCTCGCACTCAAGACACATTTCCACGTGGCACCTTGCGGGTAAGCAAGCGGACTCGTAATCAGAAGGCTTATGTGGTCGAGGTGCCACTGAGGTCCCCTTGATCAAGCTCCGTCCCCACACACTGCTCCCCGGGCGCCTGTCATGGCTGCCCGCTGCTCACCAATAGTGATGGGTAAAAAGCAGAGGACACATTTGGTTGTGTCACCGTGTGCTGTGCTGCAGTGTTTCACAATGACAATCACTTCACTTTCACGTCCCATCCTCTCCCACAGCCCCCTACACGTAGGCTCCCACACACCGACCCCTGCACCGCCTCACCCAGCTCTCCGCTGGAGGGGCGTAGAGGTTAATCTGTCTGAAATGATAACTAATACCTTTACGTAACCGCTGTAGTCCAGCTCTGCTGAGGGGAATTCCGCTGCAGCTCAGAAACAAGCTGGAATATTAAAATATGATGTTTTTGAACCAATAACAAATTCTAAGTGCATGTTTACATTGAAGATATTGCGTGTCCATAAGCAAAACCGACTGATTTAGAGCTTGTATATCAGTTACTTTACAAAAAAGATTACAATGCAATGTTTTTCGTAAATATTTATGTGTCAGTATTTTAAGTAATAGGCTGTGTAGTAAAATACGGGTATAAAGAAAGAACAGGGCATGGCTTCTTTTAAAGTACGCCAATCTGGCAACCTTTCATAGAACCGGCAGCGACTTACAAATCAGTAGTTACAGGGACAGTCCCCCCCTGGAGCAACTTAGGGTTAAGTGTCTTGCTCAGGGACACATTGGAGGTAAGTGGGGTTTGAACCTGTGACTTTGTGGTCTTCTGGTTCCAAGGCGAGTGTGTTACCCACTAGGCCACCACCACCCAGATATAAGGGTACTGACAGCGTTTAGAACAAACACAATTTTTACACCTCTGGGTCAAGGCTGTATGTGTTGCTGTGGAGCCGTTGGGCACCAAATCTCTGACCCGCCAACTCGCATCCCATAGGGTCCTCCGGAACAGTACAGTGTGTGTGATCGGATGGCAGTCCATCACAAGCCATCACTGGACAGATGTGTGACGGGACGCTCGGAGTGACACGCCGGGGGTCCGGACCACGCACCACACACACCCTCGTGTGTCACGCCTGACGCCCCGGCCTGATTAAAAGAGCATGAAGCTCGGAGTGACCTTTTTCTTTCCAGTCCTCTTCCCGGCACTGTGGCTCTGCACAATGACACTCAGTGTCTCAGCCTGACACACTCACACACACTTGCCTTCAATTCTCTCTGTCGCTCCCTCCGCCCTCCCCCATGAGGCACAGTGTTGGAGTGAGACGGTGTGTGTGTGTGTGTGTGTGTGTGTGTGTGTGGGTACGAGCCGAGCTGCCGTTGGCATGAATGCAGTCTTTATTAAACTAGAGAAAGTGCTTGTGACACCTCAGCTCGCCGGCGTGGCAGAGCTGTCGAGGCGTCTCATTGAGTATCCTCTCTTCTACACACACACACACACACACACACCAAGGGTGTTAGGTGTCAAAATTAACCCAGCAAACCCACTCACACTCGCTACCTAGCACCGCGGCAGCCTGTCAGCCCACACCTGAGTATCGGTCGAAGGGTCGCCCCCTCATTACACTGATTCAGTCAGAGGGGTGACGCGGAGGGACACTGCCAGGGTGAGGATGGTGACGTGATAAGGTGAAGATGATGTTCGGAGCCTGGAGAGTTTTTGAAAGCGTTGCTCACCGAGGGCATCGTGAATCTCGTAAATGAGCGGCGTCACTGTTTTTTGGGGTTTTTTTATGGTTCACCCATGCAGCATCCTGGAAGTTGCCTGCTACCAGCCTTTTATTACCTGTGTTCAAAGTTTCAGAGCAATTTAATGACCAGGGACATTCAAGCTTAGGAAGTTGTTCACTTCGAAGTGCACAAACACAACCTGCAGATTAAAAAAAAACAGTTGAGTGAAAAACGCTGGTACAAGTTTAGTCTTCAAGAGATTTGTGAAGACGCCCTTATCCAAAGCACCTTAGTGGGGCGGGTTGCCAGTTCAAATCCCAAGGTGCCACTGAGGTGCCACTGAGCAAAGCACCGTCCCCACACACTGCTCCCCGGGCGCCTGTCATGGCTGCCCACTGCTCACCAAGGGCGATGGTTAAAAGCACGTTTCGTTGTGTCACCGTGTGCTGTGCTGCAGCATTTCACAATGACAATCACTTCACTTTCAGTCGGCAGTGCCCAAGGAAAACTCTTCTAGGGTTGCCAGGATAGATCTAGAGAGATAGATCTATGAATAAGGGGGCGACGTGACCTTTTTGGATGATAGATCTCACAGCATCGACTTACAGATGGTCCACTATCTGGTTTTCAGTCAGGAGAGCCTATACCAGTTGATGGGGGCGTGGTTAGTGAGGTATGTTCAGTAAAGCATATTTGGCGGCACGCACTACCACGGGTCAACAGTGAGAACCGAGGCCTGGGAACCACAGATTGGCCGAGCGGAACGGGGAGCGCAGAGGGATGGGAACCAGAAGCGAAATGTTCTGCCAGCCTGAGCTCCCCGGGGGGATCCCTCCCAGGCAGGGAGGGTGGGAGCGACACGAGAGGTGGCCGGCCCCATCCTCCTCGGGTCACTTTCGCTCGTCAGCTTCCCACCGTCCTGGGCCATGCCTGGGCGTGAGCGTGGGGTTAAAATTAGGATCTGGCTGAACCATGTCTGAGAATAAAAATGGGGGGGGGGGGGGCGGGGATTCGGATTTTCACACAGTAAGTCTTCGCTGCCAAAGAGATAATATCCACGTTCTCCCTGCACCCTTGCCGAGAGAGAGGAGTTCGGCGTCAGCTTGGGAGGGGGGCAGGCCCGACTTCCTCTGAGCGCCGGAGACTGGATGCCTGAACTCTGCCTGAACCTCAGACGGCCTCTCAGCCTTGCGTTTTATTACGCTGCCAATTTCATTTTAAAGGCTGAATCACGCCGCCGAAATTAAAACGCAGCGGGGATCCCCGACGGTTCTTCCTTCAGAACAACGTCGCCATCCGGCATCACTCGTGCAAGTCGCAGGTGACCAGAACCCGAGCAGAACCCTCGTCCCCTGTCATTTTCCTGCTGCCTAATTGTTGCCGATGATGGGTAACACATTGCCTGCGCGGTCTGTTCCGCGAACCCCAGAACTTGCGTTGTAACCTTGAGGTTTTCCCGTAACGGGACAAAAAAACCTCTGAAATATGTTTACCACTTTTTATTCTGAAGCTGCAAACAAGAACCTTCTGTGGTCGGGCACAGGTGTTCCTCAAGATCCCCCCCCACCCCCCGGCTGGTATAGAAACCCGAAGGGGTGTGTGTTTATATCAGAGATAATGGCCGCTGCGCTCAGACTCTTGGGCTAATGGAGACGGATTGCACCCCCTCGCCTAAACAGTTGGCACCGTGGGCCGGGACTGATGGTAAATGTGCTGCCGAGGGGACGTGACGCGGCACTTTTGGTCCGCCGGCGGCCAGGTTGACTGTGTGCGACTGGCCTTTTTTATTGGCGCACGAGAGTGTCCACGGCTCACCTCTCGCTGTTCAGAGAAGCGCTGTTTTTAAATGCGCTCCTCCTTGTCCATTACTCACATGAAACATTAATGAACCCAGAAGCTTCTATATCAGGAAATCATGTTTAGTATGTTTGTTGGGACATTTCATTTTAATAGTAAAAGCCACGACGCTACATTATTAGCCTCCGGGAATGATTGAGAGACAGAAGACATCTACACTGGGGAATGTATTTAGCGCTAACACAGGAGGTGAACGGATGTGTATAAATGGTTGTTTCTCATTCACAAGGCTTTTATTGTACACTTTGTTGTCTTGTTCCCAAGTCTGAGCAGGGTTCCTATCTGGTTGTGTGTTTATAACACTGTAATAGATGAAGTGTGGTTTGCTGCTAAATCACGCATGTCCTCTGATTCACGGGAATAAACAGATAAAACAGGAAAGGACTGCTAAGTTTTGAACTTTATGAGATGCTTTTGGGCCAGTGGTGGCCTAGCGGTTAAGGAAGCGGCCCCGTAATCAGAAGGTTGCCGGTTCAAATCCCAATCCGCCATGGTGCCACTGAGCAAAGCACCATCCCCACACACTGCTCCCCGGGCGCCTGTCATGGCTGCTCACTGCTCACCAAGGGTGATGGGTTAAATGCAGAGGACACGTTTCACTGTGTGCACCGTGTGCCGTGCTGCTGTGTATCACAATGACAATCACTTCACTTCACTTCATCAAAATTGTGAGTGACAGCTCTTGCTCACTCTACTTCCTCATTCTGGATAATTTAACCCTTTCTTGTGATTACATTTCATTCAAAAATGTAATGTGAGTTCCCGCCCAGTCTGCTTTCCTCCATTTCCCTCCGTGCAGAGGAGGGAAGCATTCTGATTGGCTGACCAGCTAATAACCAGGGTGCGGTTGCCTCGAAAATAGCATGTGATGAGTAGTGTATGAGTGTGTTGGGCTCCTCAGACAGAGGGTGTGCAGCCGCTCGGCTCAGTGCGCTGTGAAGGGTATAACGTGCGAAGCGGCCTGCAGGGGCAGGCCGTGGGGCTCGCTTGGGCTCAGCCAGGCGGAGGCGGAGGTGGGGGGGTGGGTGGGTTAGCCAGGCTGTCTCCAGGCTCGGAGGCCCTCCCCGCCGGCAGAGACGCAGGAAGAGCGGGCTATAAATCAGGCCAGATTAGAGGGGCCGGCGGGCCACGGCTCGGCAGGCTGCGCTGCTTAATGTCAGAGCGCCGGGCGATGGCTTTAACAGCCCTCTCTGCCTCTCCTCCATGCTCCTCTCTTTATTAAATCCGCTTTGAAATCAAAAGAGGGAGCGAGAGGGAGAGAAATGATGATCTTTCCAGTAACAGTGGGGGTGGAGTGGGCCGGGGCAGGGGTGAGGAAGACGCTCTGACAGGATTTACAAAGTAACTGTTGTGCTACGCGACTGAGTCTAATCCGAAACCGAGGAGACGCGCAGCGGCCCTCAAGCGGGGGGCCCTCGGCCACCCGTCCCACCCCGACCCCTCCTCGCACCACGCAGCGCTAATTAAAAACACAGGGGTCTCGACCATTCCCTGTACCGCTGAAATCTCCCATAAAGCTCAACACCGTCAGGGATGTGAGTAGAGAGACTTGCCAGAATCAGTATCAGATGACGGCCTGTCTCACCCAATATATACACACACACACACACACACACATTTATATATTTATATATATATAATACAATATTTAATATTTAGTTCGGTTATTATTGTCTTTGGTATTTGGAGTTAAAGCCATTATGCAACTTTGAGCAGTTAAAACAGAAGGAAATTTGCGTCGGTCGTTAAATCACAAGAAAGGAGTTTGAATGCCGGTATTTGTGGTAGTAAAGGTCACCAGTCCACAAAATTTTCCAGCAATCAGACTCTCCACGGGCAGCAATGGTTACACGGTTCCTCTTTTGGGGGAGAAAATAAAAATGAAATGTTATGCTGTTTAGCCACGGCTTTCCGGTGTTTTCTCCATACATTTTTTTTGTTGTTGTTGTTTATTTAATTGTGCTTTGACAACTTTTTTCCTCCCACATCACAATCTAGTTGCTGTTTCCAGTCTCTTTGTAATGATAGCTCTTTAATGTAGTATATATATATAAATATATTTAAAAAAAAACGAAAAAACATACTTGAATAAAGCCTGAAAAGGAAATCCCTCAAAATCGCTGCCAGGCCGAAACCTCTCGTCCTCCGTGCGCGGAGCCTGAAAAAAGAGCACGCGCCTTTTTCGGCCCGATTCTCTCTCGTTCTCTCTCGTCCGCCCCTGGCCACCTCGCCGGGCATTGGACTTGTCCGCGGCGCTGAGAGGCTGCAGCGAGCCATGGGAACGGCGCCATCGCAGGGACATAGAAGTGTGTAATAACTATTCTAGGACAGTCACACGCGTCCCTCTCTCGCTGCCTTGCTGTTTACACCCGCGACGCAGGGAAAGTATCGATCCCCATCTTCCCAACGTTATTTATAAATGAAGATAAACAAAGAATGCGCTCGGCACCCTGGGAGCACAGTCGGCCGGGCCAGGGGTTTGTGGGGGGGGTTTCTTAGCTGGACGTGTCGCTCTGTTTACATGTACGCCTGTTTGTGAATGGCGGACCTGTGAGAGCGCTGGACGGTTCTTTGCATTATTCATGGGAGACACACAGGCACTGTAACGTGGGAAGAGGCCGCGTTCCGCGTCCCGAACGCTGCACGAGCTATTATTATCACAGCTTGTGCGACAGCTCTGACCGGAGTGGCCCTTAAACACACACTGAGCAGTCTGAGGTGAAGCACCACTTCCTTTTCCCCTCTCACACACAGAAAGGGAGGCCGGGCCATTCCCAAGTCTAATTTCTGCCGGCCTTTATGGGAACGGATAAATATATCTCTGGCGCCCAATGAAGGCATAATAATCAAACCATTTAGCAGTTTTGCGTTTTTTTTCTTGACGATTTCTAGGTGGTCTGGCTAATCTTCCAGGGAAATGTCACCTTCTTTGGCGGAAAATAGAAGGGAACGTTGGCTTCCCACTGCCCACTGGCCAGAGTCCCTTTTCCTTTCCGCTCATGAAGCCTGCTGTTGTTCTGCCACAACTGGCATGAAAAATTACTGTAGGGGTTGGCAGATTTATGTTTTTTGGTATTGCGGAGCCTTAATTACTTTTACTGTTCGTGACAGGGGTATTTTCATTGGGTTGAACTGCATCAGGCCATTGCAGACTGATCATAGTAGACAACAAACTTCACAATCATGCTCAGGGAATATATGGGACTCTTTCAATACAAATTCATGCTTTGACTGTCTTCTCGGAATACTACAAATGTGACTGACTGCAGCAACAGAAATGGGCTTTAGAAGTTATAATCTAAGATGCGTGCAAATACAGCTATGGGAAAAATAAAAAATCATTCCACTTGAAAAAAATTGCTTATGGATTTTAAGACTCATTACATCTTCTTCAAAATGATGAGCTGTTCATAATCAGATCAAACTAATATCACCAAACACAGAAATAACCACTTTTGAACCCATCATAAATTCACATGTATTCATGTTTTATTTAAAAATTGCCATAAACCTGTTTAGGGGTGGTAGTAGCCTAGTGGGTAGAAGACCCAGGTTCAAATCCATTTACTACCATTGTGTCCCTAAGTAAGAAACTTATCCCAGAGTGTCTCCAGGGGGGGACTGTCCCAGTAACTACTGATTGTAAGTCACTCTGGATAAGGGCGTCGGATAAATGCTGTAAATGTAAATGTTTAGTTAGTTTCATTATTAGAATAATTAATGTATTTTATGTTTTTGGCCAATTTCAGCTAAGATATTTGTTGACTATTGGAATTTGAATTATACGTGTGAATTTACACATTTTACACATTTTTTTGCAAAACTGTTGCTGCTACATCGTGGTACAGCTGGTTTCCATCATACTGCAGCAAATTTGAAATGAATCCTGAATTAAAAGTGGATTATCCAGGAGGGTCTTAAAGTTCCCTAACAGAGGAAGTGCATCTTATCTCGGGATTTAATCAGACCTGTTGAATGAAAGTGGGAGTTGCCCAGCGCTGATGTCATCGAGTCAAGGTTACCACGACTGTCCGGAGATCAAGGGCGGATCCGAGCTGCAGCCCCACCTGACTGGAGCTCTGGCTTTATTCTCAAGGTTGAAATGCGCCAACTGGCTCCTCTGTCACGTGGTTTTAAAATCCCCTTCTATCAGCAACCGGCTGGAGTAATGACTTGTTCAAAGCGGCTCGTGGCCTGTGTTTGTTCTCCCTGCCGTTGAGTGAGCGCGCCGGTGATGTATTGCAGTCCTGGGTGGCGCGGCCCTAAAGAAAGCATTGACACGTGACCACTTCCCCGTGCCTGTGACCTGCTCAGTGCCACTGCCGGCCACACTCCACAGGGGTGAAACTGTCACCGTGTGTAGAATTACAACAATTAGCTTGTGATTTGTGTGTGAGCCTGAGACCACCCAACAACCACTTCTGCTCTGAAGGTGGCTGAAGTTGACACTGTCAGATGTGGGCTGTCCTGCTGACTATTGCAGCCGAGTATGCATTGTTATCTTGTTTTAGCTCTATAGTCTACTTGCAAGTTCAAGGTAAGTCAGCAGCAAAAACAAAAAAAAATACCTTGGAGCATCTCTTAACACCTGAGGTACACTCTATAATTTGTTACTGCTGATGGTCCTCTAGAAGCGGTTTGTAGTGCTCTTGTGGTGCAACGTGCCTTTGGCCTTTGGGGACATATATATGGTTTTGACATGACAAGAAAAAGTCATTTTCTCCAAAATATTACCTCTTCGGTGGAATTTTGCAAGTAAGAAGACTTTGGAGACATCTGGTCCTTTGTATCTTTGGTTTACCATGAAGATGGTGATCCAGCTTCTTTGTGTTGTCCTCCATGATGGGATTTCATCACAGCCTTCCGAATATGTTCTGCTTTCTTCTCAACACAGGGATAAGAAAGAATGTCACACACGCATGGTATGGCCTAAAATCAGCTGGTGGGAAGCATGATGTATGCTTCTTATTCTCTGCGAATGGAACCAATCAGCTTCCAGTCTGCATGATTCCAAAATGAGACTGAACAGAGCCCAGGTGCATCTGAGGAACTCAATATGGCCAGAACAGAGTTAAATCACAGCAGATCGATGAGGGGGATGAAAGGGGGAGCAGGCCTGTCCAGACAGAGAGAGAGAAGGAGAATGGAGGGAGTCCCAGCTGGCAGAGCTCCCCGGACTAAAGAATAACACTCATATATCTGACACGTCATCAGCTCACACTGTTTTCTTACACCCGTAGCGCCCCACTCTGCAAGCAGTGGGTACTCGCGACTCCTGGAGTCCCGACGGTGGGGGCTTATCTCCCACCCTCCATGTCCCATTTGTGCTTATAATGGAGAAGCTCTGCAGCAGAAGCACCTTCCAGACACTAGGAACTTGAGCACCCCCCCCCCCCCCCCCCCCCCCCAACGGCTACTTCTCTTGGCTTAGTGTGAGGAGATTTCACCTCTCCACATAGTAACCCCTTCCCTTTGTTTGTCCGTCTACGAAGAGCAAAGTCTGTGGCTTGCATGTTCCTCATTGTGGGGTTAAATCGGTCTCCTCCTCAACCCCCCTTTCTTGGAGCCATTACGTATATGGTAACAATGAAGGGCTGAACGGATGAGGTGAAAAGTCACTGAGGCCAGTGCAGACTCACAATGTACCCAGCATTTTCACTCAAGAACTGTGAAAATTGACCTAACCAAAAACCTTCTTTGAAACCAATTTGCTCGGTCTTTCATACGAGCTACAAAATGCCGGCAGACAGTATTTGGGAAATGCCTTATTGTTTCTGTCCAGCCTAATGACAGCTGTAAATTACAATGGGCCACAGATTTATATGGAACAGTGAAGAAAACGTCATAATCTCCAGCCTCAAAAGACCTCTGAAGGAAGCCATTCTGAATGATTAGGTATTCTGTGGTTAGGGATTTTTCTCCCCATGTGTACCATAATGCAGATGTTTTGAAGGAGAAAATGTTGCAACAAATATATTCCGGCAATGACTAGTTCTGATCCATAAGGCATTTGGTGAATTAATTCCTGACCAAGGAGACTTTGCAGTCAACGACTAGAATTTTTATATTACTTGACAAAATGTCATCCTAAACATGTGCATTTTTAGAGTTTGTTTTCCTATGGCTGGTTTTAACACTCATACAGATCGTGCAAAAAAAATGCCCAGAGAGTGTATCCTGTGGCTCACCGAATGTTTTATCTTCTTGAGTTATCATTTTTCACTTAATGACCACTATTATAGACTCAGCTCAGCAGAGCAGTCAGAAGAATTAGGAGTGCTGTGCCCCCCCCCTTCTCCTCTCCCCGCTAGGTGTAATGTAATCTAACCTTGGTAAGGAGCCCAGGAGTCCGGCATATCTGGAGCCGCCGTAACGTGAGTGACTCCTCTGTTTTGAGTTGTGGTAGGACGCCACGGATGCTATGAGCACTCGCTCGCTCTCCCTGTCCCCCTCCGAGTGGATGGAAAGTGGAGGTCTGCTTCTCATCACTCATGTCTGCCCAGACTCGGGGCCTGCCTGGAGCCCGGTGCTGCAACCCTACCCAGGCACAGGACACAGGATCACCACTACTGCAGAGCGCAGGCTTTCCAGAGGAAGAGGAAGAGAGAGAGAGAGAGAGAGAGAGAGAGAGGCCAGGCCTGGATCAGGGTATCAAGAGAGGAATGATGAAGAAGCTTGCAAGTCATGTCACCCTGCTTTTCGTCCGAGGGTACTTAAGAGGACATGCCTCTCCACGGTCAACAAGTCAGCATGGCTGTGCCATTGCGTTAGTCACCCAGAGACTCGGAGGATTCAATTTCCTTTGAAATGTCCTTTAAGTTCGACTCTCTTGCCCTGTGGAATTTCTCCAGTGTCAAACACTCGTTCCATAAAACCACAGCACTTCCTGTTTCACTGTGAGGTCGCTGAGACTCTATTTTCAGTGCCGTGAGCTTTAAGCTCTTCTCACTGGATCTGATCTTTATAGATACCGCCATCTCCGTGTTACTCAATTAAATTCTGTGTCCAGTTCACTTGCCAAAGACGACAGAGGCAAGAGACGACATTTGAGGAGGCCAGTCGCTGTAATTCTACTTCTGCACATCTGCATGGGTCTCCATTTCCTTTTTTTATCATATAGCTTTTATGACATCACAGTGATTTCGGGTTTTTTGAGTCAAGAATTGTGCTTGCTAATAAATAGCAAGACAGGCACAACCAGCTGACCTCTCAAAACAGTTCAAGCCCTAATGAAACTGGGCTACTTGCTCACTCTCAGGCGTTTCAGGGGCCTGCACACCAAGGAAAGCCTCAAAGCGCGTCAAAGGCACCATGTGACACCACTCTGCCATGTCAAGCTGAGGTCAGTCGGTGCCACAAACCACCTGCTCTCCGCATGTTGAGGGGAGCAGCGGCCCGGGATCAGCTACCGTACAGGTCACGTAACACGTTTACACTCAAATATTTACAATGCAGGGTTCCATTCTGAGTCCAAAATATACTGAATACTAGGGTGGTCCTCATAAGTATGCACAATTATTCTGTTTGGTCACCTTACTGAAATAAAAAAGTAAAGATTTATTCAACATTTTGGGTACATTTAAATGAATGTGATATCAGGGACTTTATTTCATGATTTTTGCATATGACTGTGTGCTGTAGGATTATGTTCAGTTGTACCCTAAACATTGGGTAATTTGAAGAAAACTTTGTGGGATGGATTTGGTACATACTGTTATAAATGATGGGTCATACTGTATGAGTTCTTCACTGTGCCAGCATTTGGTTGAGGGGCTGTGTCTGCTGTTGTGTGTGTGTGTATGGGTATTAACTGATTGAGTTGTCAGAGCTCAGCAGGCAGGGTGCTGAGACCTCCCTGTCGTCGTGCTTGTGGCAGGGAGAGTCAGATGGCCGATGAGGGATTGGCCTTCACCCATGGATCAGCCCGTAAAATCGCCGGCCCTTTTGCACCAACATGTGTTGATAAGTACCATTAATAGCCTGCTGATCCCAGCCAGTCTAGCGGCGCAGCGGGAGCGCGAGGGGGAGGACCTGCTTGCTCATACGCCCACGCCGCCGGAGCGGGTGAGGGACAGAGCGGGCGTGCACAGCGAGGACTTTGGTGGGGGGGGGGGGGGATTGGGTTTGGTCCGCGCGACAGGTGCGGACCTCGGCCGTTGCTTGCCGTGACCCAGTAGGCAGGGCCACGCAGGCTGTTCCCCGCTCAGCCTAATCCCCGGCCAGCTGTTGCAGTTGTTGTCCCAATCAGTTTAAAGTGTTGGGGCAGGTGGTCGCTGGTTCAGGTAGCCCCAGCACATGCTGATCGGCAGATCCGGCTGCCGATGATGGACCCTGCTGTCAGGAGTCGCCTTGTGCCGACGGGCGCCCTGTTGAAAAATTCGGGACACATGCTTTGGAAACCATCAACTAGACAGGCTCTCATTCATTACATCTGAGCGGCCTTTAGATCTGTCCGTGAGGAGCACGTCGCTACATCGTTCTGACCCGCCCTGCGGGCCACAAGGTCGGGCAGAGTGCAAGCCCAGTCTCGTCTCCATCTGACCCCACGGACGGAGACCCATCCATCAGCGTGGCGTGGCAGTCTACTCTTTTGGGGTGTTTGGTGCCGATGGTGGGAAACTTGTGGGGAGGGGGGCACCAGGATGTTGTGTCTGGGCTCGGCGGACAGACAGGAGTCATAACGAACTATCTGGAGCCACGTTTCCCAGAAATCCGTGGTCTTGGCAGCATCTACTAACTTGGGTTGCCATGCAGGGGCGTGAGGTGTTGGGCTGTGGTCTTCCTGTTCTGTCTCATTCACTTCACAGTGCATCGTATTCCCCCAGGCATTAATAAAATACTAAAACTACCTGGAATGCTGAGGTTTTGCTAAAATTGAAAGTGGAAATGAAACAACCTAGAGAACTATGCCGAAGGAGCAGTCTGCTGAACAACAGCCTGAAGGCTTCTGATTGGTGTCTCAAATTCTCAGTTTTTGAGAATTCAATGTTTTTGTGCCATGAGAGTTTTTTTCTAAATATCTGAAAATATAAAAAAAAACTTAGTAACCACGGATGAGTCAGCCTTGACCCTGTGGCTTGGGGCTTCAAATCTCACATTCTCTTCACACCTTTTTACATTTACGGCATTTACCAGACGCCCTTATCCAACCTACAATCAGTGACAGGGACAGTCCCCCAGGAGACACTCAGGGTTAAGTGTCTTGCTCAGGGACACAATGGTAGTAAGTGGGGTTTGAACCTGGGACTTTGGTTCATCAGTGAGTACCCAACCTTCCCCCCACTACGACTGAAGACTCTTAATCTCATATTTAAGCACGGAAGTGCATGTAAATGCCTTCCTCAAGTCATAATTTTATTCTCAATGCACCCCTTGTGTGTTTTACAGGGTGTTGCTATAATTTGATATTTGTAATCAAATCAAAAAGTGAGCAGCTTTCAGGCATTTCCTGAGGTTAACCTTGCAAACTCCGTCTGCTGACAGCTTGACACCTCTCTAGGGGCAGTGGTGGCTTAGTGGGTACAGAAGTGGACTCATAATCGGAAGGTTGCGAGTTCAAATCCTGAACAGCCAAGGTTCCACTGAGGGTCCCCTTGATCAAGGTATCGTCCCCACTCACTGCTCCCCAGGCGCCCAAGGGTGATTGTTAAATGCCGAGGACACACGTCATGTCACCGTGTGCTGTGCTGCAGTGTATCACAATGGCAAAAACCTTCGTGTGATTCCCTTCTTTCCATCTCCACTGCTTGGGCGCTCTGTGTTGTGTCGTGTGCACTCTCCTTCACAGAGCAAATCAGGCGTTGGACCACCACATGCCGTGTCTATAAATATTTTTTGTGTGAGTGTGTCTAGATTCAGGCAGCATTGCTGGGTGGGCGTGAGGGCCCATGGGGAGTAGCGTCCAGGCTCTTCGTGGGGATCCAGTGTCCGGAGACGCTGTCAGGCCCAGCTTGGCCGAGAGTGTATCGTTTTGCACCGGGCTTCTGGGTGGAGAGTCGTCTGTGGTTATTGGACTGTACAGACAACCTTTAACAATAGTGTCTAGAGATGGGGTGGGGTGAAGAGAGAGCGGGTCCGGACCTGGGGGAACCCGAGAGCCCCAGAGTGCTCTTTACGCTAATAAAACAGCGCAATATCGGACATCCTACACCCCAGATCAAACTCCATTACATTAAGGAAATATTAGACCGGGAGAAGCGAGGAAGACTGACGTGATGCATTTGCATGTCGAGAGGGTGGGGTACGAGGGCGAGGGGCTGGCTGTGAAGAATTTATTTACTGTTTACCATCGTCGTGGCATTATCTTCACAATACCAATAAAGAGATTTGAAGACTGAACACCAAAAAGGTGTTTTTTTTTCGCTTCCTGTCTCCCTCTCTCCATTTCGCTATTGTTAAAGGTTTGTAAAATTTATTTTACAAATTGTGTGGTGATGTTTTTTATTATTTAATGTCTTTTAATAATTTTGCTTTCATAATCTGGCATTTTTTATTCATTTTGTTCTCTTTATTATGTCAAACATTATCTCCCTTCAGCATGTAGCCATAATTTTATGCTCTTTTAATCTCATGAATCATGAATTTGTTTTTGTGGTGTGTGTGTGTGCGCGCTAAAATTGAGAGCCTGCAGTAAAACACAGATGAAAAAGCATCATAACTTTTTTTTTTGTTCTTTTTTCGCTTGCCGGCTTTTGGCCAAAGTTCACTTCGGCAATTAAGTACATTGTCAGATCCAGAGGCTCTCCGCAGAGCCGTGTGTGGAGTGTGCTGCGCTGAGCGCAAAACCGTCCATCATTAGCCATCGCCCGCTCGTGTGTGCGTGCAACGCTGCAGCATGTATGATTTAAGGGTGCCCTCTGAGCCGCCTCCATAAGGGTCACACTGCGGCTTTGATGTTTCATTATGTACAGCTCTCCAGAAACAAAAACACACTTGTGACATCAAAGCTCCGCCGGTGCTCCAGTGTCATGAGAAGGCTCTACCTTCCTGCTCTTTTTAGCACTACACGACTAAAAGCATCTCCCGCCGAGGCAGGAGAGGGGCCGCAGCGGAGACAGAAAGCAGAGATTATCATGCCATAATCAAAAAACAAAAACCACCTGAACCTGGAGGATTTTTTTTTTTATTCCCCTCCAGAGGCTGCGTTCTGTCGCCATCCTGTTTCAGCCCAACTGCTCAAATTAACCCTTCCCAACGTCCACTTTTTCGCCGGTTTTTGTTTGTTTGTTTTTGCCGTAAGTCGTGTTAAACCTGACCTGGAAGTGGAATTGATTGCTAAATTAAGCCCATGTCGTGGCTGGCATCCTGTTGGCAGCGGGCTTTTTGTCTCCCGTGTCCTGATTTGATTGTGCTCCAGTGGAGGTTAAATGGGTTAAGGTTCTTAGCCGGCCTAAAGCCTCTGGAACGGTTCCTTATTAATCTCTTTCACCCCCCCCCGAAGACATTAGCGTCAGGTTTAGGCGGATTTACCTCGCCAGATAACATGTCCAGATCTGTCAAAACAGTCCCGCTGTTGGGAGACAACGGAGGTGGGCAGCGGGACAGTGTGGAAAAAAGGAGCGATCTGATCTCCACCGACCCCCTTCTGCATCCCAGCAGAGTCCATAATGCCCCGTGCAGGAGGATCCTACTCCTTTCTAATCCCGAAACAGCGGCCCTTTCCGGCTCCTTTTACTGGAATGACCCACTTTATCCCTCCCCTCCCGCCCCAAAATGTGGCCGAAATGTTGGGCGCGGTTCCAGCTGTGACTCGGGGAGCCTGAAAGGAAGAGGGCATTTCTGACCGTTTGTCCCTCTGTGTGACGCCGGTGTCGTGCCCCGGGGCCGACGGCTTTATCTGCGGAGCTGATTAAAACGGCTGATCACTTCATTCCAGCTCTCCGTGCTGTCCGCGGTCAGGGGCTTATTGGGCTGCGTGTCGTTGTCACCGTTCCATTAAAAACACTCCGAAACGGCACCTGGCCTCCGACGACACGGTCGGTCGGAGGGTCAGCAGGAGGCGCGAAGCGCCCTCCCAGCCACCTGCCTGGCGGGCGGCGGTGACCGGGCGAGGTGAGGGGACGCCAGGGGGAACAGACTGGACGCCGGGCGGACGACGCCACCGGCCCTGCGCTGGAAACGTTAAAAAAAAAAGACCCAGCGTGTCTGTGAAATGGCCTTTATTGTTGGTTAATCTGCGGACAGTGGCAGACACATTTCACACTGAATTCCACCCCGTGGGGCCATGTCTAATTGGACAAATTCGCACAGCGGGGAAGGAGGCACAGCGCAGCGGGAGATTTGATATATGGGCTCAGGACTGGAGAAGGGGCTCCCTCTCGTCCCCCTGCTCGCACACACACACACACACACACACACAGACTTTTTTATTCCACCACTGGCAGCCCCACATCTCCCGCTTATCTCACTGCATCAGCTTACAGATGAGCAGCAGGGGCAGAATTCAACAAAATCTAAACAGTTTAATGAATAAAACAACAGGAAGGAAGTTTTTTTTTATTATTATTATTTTAAAATACATTTGCATCATTTATTTCCCTGCAAATGTGTTTTCAATTGTGTCGTATTTGTATACGGCGTCTTTTTTCTTTTTTTGCATTAGCATGTAGTTGCGATCACTTCACTACCAGCTATCGTATTCATCTCCACGGCCGGGGAAGGGGGGGTTTTCTGACACTCAAGAATTTCACACTTCTATACTTTTCCACACAAAAAAAAAAAACACTCTCCACACTTTGCTGCGGTGGGCACACTCATCCACTTCCTCTCAGAATTATTTATACTGGTTGCTTTTGCCTTGCATCAGGGCCCCCGCCACACACCGCAACATTTGCCTTGACATTTTTCAGCCCAGGAAGCACAACAGCACCGGGGACGTTTCCATTCCTACTCGGCCCTTACAATAAATCCCTCTTTAATTAGTGGACGACGCGTACTACAGGCTGGGGGGAGTTTGCACTTTGTTATCGGCACCTTCTATGCGTTAGAGCATCTGCAATGGTTATTTTGCTCTCGAAATCCGCTGGCCCTGGGTCAGTGGTCAGAGTCTGAACATGGCATGGCTGATGGCTGGATATTTTTGGGGTGGTGGCCCACTCTCTGCCCACCAATGACACTGACACATCTACCAACACAACACCACATCAGCGCCCTTGCCGTGTTGACAGTGGTCCGACACCACTAGAATACGTGCTGCGCTGTATTCAGAATACCAAATGTATTCAGAATACCAAAAATGAACGGTCTGAATTCAGTTCACATTCGAATACAGTTACTGTTTTTGTGGGCTACAGTCAATATAAGTAAAAATCATGGTTCAAGGGAATTCCTTTTTTTTACTTGTTTTATGTACGGAATTCTTTACTAAATACAGTTATGGCTATAAATTCAGAATTTTCTCCAAACCTGGACATACACTTTATTGACATCTGATGGGCGCATATCTTTTGGTCATAAAAGGGGTGCTAGTAGCCTAGTGGGTAACACACTCGTCTATGAACCAGAAGACCCAGGTTCAAATCCCACTTACCGCCATTGTGTCCCTGAGCAAGACACTTAACCCTAAGTGTCTCCAAGGGGGACTGTCCCTGTAACTACTGATTGCAAGTCGCTCTGGATAAGGGCATCTGATAAATGCTGTAAATGATTATGATGTTGGACAAATGTTACTGTAATCCTTTAAAATACTAGTGAGTCTTCGAAAAAAGTGATTTGCTTTTGTTCTAATTTGATAGTACACCATGACTCCATTCACTGGCGAAGTGAAGGAAGTGAAGGAAGTGAATGAAGGTCTCTGGGATTTCTCCTAATGAACCGGAGCCTGTGTGGAAGACGGGGGGAATAGCACGAAACCAACATCGGCAGCCGAGTGTGAAGGGCAGGATGTAATTGTTTTTCTTAAGGGCCTGCTCCGAACTTCCTCACCCAGCGCTCTGATGGAACGGCTCACAACCGTGGACTGAGTGGGGGGGCACACCGGTGTCGATGGCTTTTATCGGGATGTATTATTATACTTTTGATTTAACTCGAGGCCTATTTTTAGCCGTGGCTCTTTGAAGCTGGTAGCGGCGCTGTAATTAAACTTCGTGCCGCCGCGTCCGCGTCAGCCAGCCCGGTGTGAGAGAGAGTGGGAGAGTTGGTGGGGAAAAGGGCTCGCGAAAGGCTGCAAAAACAAAGACGACATTAACCGGGTGGTAATTGCAGCGGTCAGGAGCGCATGAGGTCATCAATCTGGAACGGCCGCGCAGGAGCAGCATCCAGCTCTAATCAGGCCTTGGCCGGCCCCGCAGCCTGTGATGTGTGCAGGTCGGAGAGGCCGCAGCGCTCCGCCAGCGGCTCGGAGCCCGCCGCAGCCCCAGCTGGCGTCCAGCTCTGCCGCCTGGCTTCGGGTCGGCCCCCCCCAAAAAAAAAAAAAAAAAAAAACGCGCGCACACACGCAAAGGGTGTGAAGGAGGGTTCTGAAAAACACAGGCCGAGAGACGGGCAGAGATGAGGCCGCAGCTAATACAGAAGATGACAGGGGACGGCCGGGCCGGAGGCCCCGCCCCACAATCCGACAGCGATTTTCCCTCCGCCGCTTGTTTTGCTGTTTGTTGTTTTTCCGTCGCGTCTGTAGCTCGGGCTGAGGGCCGGGCCCCGGGGTCTTTTGATGTGTGTGTCGCAGCCGCGAAATCTCAGGGCCAGCGGAGACACCTCGGCCCCGCCCCCTCCCCCCTGCTTGCGGTGGCTCCTTCTCAGATCGTCCGCGCCGCGGCCTCCGCCAGACCATCTGGCTTGAGTTAACTTGGCCTCGTCCTCCCTCGCTCCCCGTTCCTTCTTTTTTTTTTTTTTTTTTTTTTTTTTAACAAGATTCCTGCGCTTTCTCCGTCCCTCCCGAACTCATCTCTTTTGCGTCCCTCGTCCCTGTGCCTTTCCTCCCTTCCGTTTCCCACCCCGGCACTTTTACTTCCGTGGACCGCGGCCAGAGAGGAAACGACATCACCCGCTTCCTGTGGTCCAGCAGCGCCGCACTGAGAGTCCGCTTAATCCCGGGCTGCCGTGGCCACTCAGGAGCCGTTTGGTCTAAAAATATCCTCTCGGGGGCCGGACGGCGTGGGCCTACCGGGGCAAGTGCAGCCGGAACACGGCCTTTTCACAGCCGCCACCCGGCGATACAGACTAGATCTAAGGAGCTGGGTTTTTTTTTTTTATTTCTTTTTTGATCTCTAGCATTGGGCCAGAGTCTTTTATAAAATTCCTCTGTTTATTGCGGAACGCCTGAGAGTTTTTCCGCCGTACTGGAATGTGCACACAGGATTGGCCGGGTGCTGCTGACTCATGCTTGGCAGTGTGAATTACTGCTAATGCTAATAGAGTGGCGTATTATTAAGTGAATTTATGCTAATATACGGCTTAGCTTGTATTGGACATCACGTTGGGAAAGTTTCTGTGCAGTCTGCACACACACATGCTGCTGCTTAATGCACGAAACAGAATTGCCCTGCTGTCATCGTAGCGACAGGCCCGTCTCGAAGGCATGGCCAGATGTGAGAAGGCCTTCAAGTGAGTTCAGTGGCGGCGTGGCACCAGTGCCCGTCCCCCATCGACAAACACACACCCAGGCCCGGTGTTCTGGAGACCTCTGACAGGCTCGCGGGTGGAGAACACACTCCAGCTCCCTGCCCGGCATCATAAGCAACTGGCGGAAGTGGATGAGGATGATGGTCTGGAAGTGACCGTGTATGTTGAGGTTCTATGAATTGAAGGCTGTGATTATTTTGCTGTGTGTGTGCGAGTATTGGCGGTAAGTGGGACTCTCCGGGGAAGGTACAGATCATTTGCAGCCTCAGTGGGGTCCATCCTCTGTGTATTATATAAATCCATTTACGTGTGTGTGTGTGTGTGTGTGTGTGCATATGCATGCTTTGCATTGTGGGAGAACGCAAGCTTTCGTTACAACGAGAGTGTGTGTGTTTGTGTGTTTGAGAGGAAACACCCTGTAGCCCTGCAGCACAGCTCCTCGTCATTCATTCGAGTCGCACTCTTATCTGCCCAGTTCATCTTATTCCCTTTCCGGCCCATCTTGTGTGCACACGTGAATAAACACGCTGCTGGTCCTACCAGCGTGTGAGACATTACTGCACGACCAGGCCCCAAAAAAATGCATGACGTCCACATCCCTGCTCCGCACGTATTGTTCTCACCCATCTGGAAACATTTAATTGCAATTGTTTCATGTCCCCTCTTCTCTGAAATGTGTTCTGTGCCCAATAACAACATGTAATCTGTTTATGCATTTATATATATATAAAAAATATAAATTTTCTTTTTCTTAACCAACATGGAGCATCTTTCCAAGCATGTGGTGTCTGGTAACAGCATGGACGTCCCTGTTTCCTCTTCTCATTTGTCAGGTTCTCTGCTGCAGAGTATGATACTGTTACTGTAAATGTGCATCTCGTTGCGATAAGGCTTTGCAGATGGGCTGCAGTGCTTTTAGTTTTGCAGGTTTTGTTGACTGGAGGGTCGTGAATTGAGTCAGTCGCCAGCTTTCCATGTTTTTTTTTATTATTTATTATCACTCAGATAGGATTAATATTGGCCCTTCTGATGCAGCCTAAACTGTGTGTTTGAAATAACGCATGAAAAATAAAATAAAAGTCATTAACATAATGCTTAATTACTATGTGCTGTCTCAAGACTTGTTTTTGAGGTGCTGAAAGACGTACATTTACACTGCCTATCCACAAGTGCATGTGGCCATGCATATATGTATATGTGTGAATGTGAAGATGACAGCGGCGTAAGTGGATCCGTCCCCGTCCAATCCCAGCGCTGCAGCCGAGATGGAGACCCCCGGCCCTGGTGTGTTTACCTTGGCGCGGCCTGGCAGGCCTGACGATCTGTAAAGTAGATTTCTTATTGTCTTGTTTGCTTTGGCTGCTCTTGAAAGCGACCTGCTGACTGCAGTCCCAGATGTGGCTGTGCACATTACTGCGTCGTGTTAGTCCCTTTAAAGTCCTTTTGTTTTTCTTTTCCTCCTTTCTCCTTTCATTTGACAAATAGTGTCCGGTCCCTTTTCCGTGCTTTACAAATCCTCCTGCGTACGGTCATGACTCAGTGGCCTTGACATTGGCCCATTCCGCCATGATTTTAACCCAGTTACTGTAAATGTTTATTGATCTGAAGTTTAACCCTCTGTTCCTTGTGGCCTTTTGCTCTCGTTGTCGTTAACCACTGTCCCCTACTCACTTCGAAAATGATGTATAGATTCTAATGACACAATTACAGTAATGTAGCACCACAACTTGGACATTTTTTATTCCATATTTCTTATACATGTCAACATGCCACAGTTTCTTCAAAAAAGGAATATTTGAAATTTGTTGCAATTATAACTGGCAGTAGTTATAACAGGTGTTTTTTTATAAACATTATTAATAATATTGATATAAATAAAGTGAAGTGATTGTCACATGTGATACACAGCAGCACAGCACATGATGCACACAGTGAAATTTGTCCTCTGCATTAAACCCATCACCCGGAGTGAGCAGTGGGCAGCCATGACAGGAGACCGGGGAGCAGTGTGTGGGGACGGTGCTTTGCTCAGTGGCAGCTCAGTGGCACCTTGGCGGATCGGGATTCGAACCGGAAACTTCTGATTACAGGGCCACCTCTGCCCAGCCACCTCACTAGATATTTATATTTAATTACTCTAGTATTAACTCTAGTATTCACACCAGTACATGTAAAGCAAAAATTAAGATGTTGTCTGTCAAAAGTCAATATTTCTGTTGCTGTGCCATTTATTGTGCAGACCTTTGTGCTGATAGACCATGGTGGGCCCTTCATGTCAGGGGCTGTAGATCCAGACCTCTCAGCAGCCCCTCTTTAAGGTTTGTGTGTGGCCGTATTAAAGTGCTACCCTGACACTTTTACTGCAGGTAACCCGAGTTGGGATTTATGGGGCTTGTTTGCTGGCTGGGTCAAGGCCAATGTGTCCACAGCCCCAGTGGGAGCATAGGCAGCATCAGCACTTCCTTCACTTAAACAGTCACCCCGGCATGATTACTATGTCCAGTCCAACTGTTCTTTTGGGTTGGGCGTGTTATTTTGGACATTATGCATGCACCTCTGTATGTTTGTAGTACTATTGTTGCACACGTTCTGGGAACCGAGTTACCAGGATCTGGTCAGAGGATGCTAAAATTGGTCTAAAATGAGAGTGTAGCATGTGACGCTAAACGCTGGTTCTATTCTGTAGGAGGTGTGAGGGGTGCACGATGGGAACTGGGCACTGCTAAGCTGCTCCTGACGTGGCAGAAGCTGCATAAGCAGCTTTGGGGAGGAGAAGTTGGGAGCTAAAGATGGGGAGTCCCAGGTGGACGCCCGGATTTGGCAGTAGTAATATCAGACAGTTCGTCAGTGCGCGGCGGGAGAGAAGCGGGCCGCAGCCTCACTCTTGGAACTCTGGGACTTGTGACCAACCCCCCCCCATTAGTCCCTCTTTTCCACCCTCCCTCTCTCCAATGAGATTAATTCCACTTAAGAGGGGTTTATAACTCAGTCGAGATGAAAAAGAAAATATTTTTGGATTGCAGCAACAAAAATAACTTCACTCCTGTGTTGTAACCCCACTGAATCAGATTAAAGACACATTAGGCCGCAACCCCTCATTATCTATTTGACTTGCATTGTATGGGGCCCTATAACCCATCTCAATTTTTGTAGAGGCCCTGACATCTGCACTGACCCCTGGGGACATTCGGGTCACCAGGGAGCTTCTCAGAATCAGAGGCTCTGCTTTAGTCAGGATCAGAGCTGTTATTACACTGCCGAGCTGTTCCCGGGCAGCCACATCAGAGCCCCGAGGGCCGCCTCTGAGGGCCCAGCATGGGCCCTGATGCTCTGGAGTACAGCACGCTGCCTCCGCCGAAACCTGTAATTGAACTTTCGGCACGGCGTAGGAAACGTTTGTAAGTGATTATATGCAATATGTTTCTCCAAATTAGGCCTTTAATTTGGTCTGCAGCTTGTTTTTCCAATTCAACGGTGTCCCTTTTTTTTTTTTTGCTTTTTCAAAAATAGCAAGGCCAGACTTACGGTAGTTTTCAAAGAACAACAGTGATAAGAGAGCCAATAATGCAGAAGTGTCCCAAGAGAGAAAGAACAAGAGGCTGCAGCCAGATGTGAGGCTTAACTGCTGCCATTGAGATTTGGAATGTTAGCACACACAGACACACACACACACACACACACACACATTTCCTCTCACTTTAGTTGTAATGGCAAATTAAAGTTCAGTTCAGCTTTTAAACACCCACCCAGACGTGCCCCCCTATACAAACACCACACCCCTCCATTGTGGAACAGATTTAAGAAGTTGTGTTTTTAACAGAAGCTAATCTGCTATTGTGTCCGTCATTTGGCTGTATGCACTTCTGTGAGGTTATTCTCACATTCATCTAAAGTGGGCTCATACACTCATTCAAACATCTGCTCAGATCAGAGCACTACACTCTGATTCTCATTACTGCTCTCTCAGATGTGCTATGGCTCATTAGAAAGGCATGGAAGAAAAGCAATTACACATGATTCGGTGGGAAGTTCCATCTCACTCACAAATGTTTGGATTAAGAACATGATTAATGTCAGTCTAGTACATAGTCATGTGTGTGTCAGACTGTGTGGATTATGTGTGTGTGTGTGTGTGTGTATGTATGCGTGAAATGCTGTTGTATCAAATCATAGGTTTGAACATTACTGACGGAATACAGTTCTATAACCCACATCTTTATAGAACCGTATTAGGTCAGTAATGTTAGAGTAGTTGTGGGTTATAGAACCATATTAGGTCAGTAATGTTAGAGTGGTTGTGGGTTATAGAACCATATTAGGTCAGTAATGTTAGAGTAGTTGTGGGTTATAGAACCGTATTAGGTCAGTAATGTTAGAGTGGTTGTGGGTTATAGAACCGTATTAGGTCAGTAATGTTAGAGTAGTTGTGGGTTATAGAACCGTATTAGGTCAGTAATGTTAGAGTGGTTGTGGGTTATAGAACCATATTAGGTCAGTAATGTTAGAGTAGTTGTGGGTTATAGAACTATATTAGGTCAATAATGTTAGAGTAGTTGTGGGTTATAGAACCATATTAGGTCAGTAATGTTAGAGTAGTTGTGGGTTATAGAACTATATTAGGTCAATAATGTTAGAGTAGTTGTGGGTTATAGAACTATATTAGGTCAGTAATGTTAGAGTGTTTGTGGGTTATAGAACCATATTAGGTCAGGAATGGTTGAGGGTTGAGGGTTATAGAACCGTATTAGGTCAGTAATGTTAGAGTAGTTGTGGGTTATAGAACCATATTAGGTCAGTAATGTTAGAGTAGTTGTGGGTTATCCCACAATTACTCTAACATCACTGATTTAATACTGTAATATAATCCCCTACTACTCTACCATTACTCTAACCTAACACTGTTCTATAACCCACAACTACTCTAACATTACTGACCTTCTCTAATAACTCACAACTTCTGAATCAGTTTACTTCTATCACTCAGTTCTGCCAAATCATTCAGCTCTGAACTCATAGAATTCCACAACAAATATTGTTACCCTTGCATTGCTGAACAGAGCAACTCATATACAATACCTAACTCTGGTCTATTATACTGCTCTGCTGCATCACTGCTAGAACCCGAGTACATTACAGTTATCACCCATTCTTAACCTACAACCCAGTTCTGTTCTTCAGCACAGTATAGGTAGGTCCTCGCAGCTCTGGCACCGTGGTGAGGTGAAGTGGGCCAGGGCCACCTCACATCCGCTGCTGGCCCAGGCAGGCCAGATTCCTGCTTGCAGAGGAGTGAGGGCTCCCCAAGTCTGCCTGACACTCGGAACGCCGCATTACCTCACACTCCACAGGGCGTGAAGGGCACCCCTGTTTCGCGAACGCGCCGGCAAATAAACGCGGTCGCACGCCCTGAAATGTAAACAGCACCTCACGCATGCAGAGCAACACGCATGCTCCCCATGGGCCGCACCGATTGAACAGCCTGAGCTTTGTGTACGTGTTTGTTGGGGTCGGAGGGTCCGGTCAGGTGCGGCACCGGCTCCAATCAATCATATCACTTTTCTCCGGCGGCTCCGGCCCTATGGCACGCGTCAGCAGCCTGACAGATGATGGCGGACGACAAGGCCAGGGGCCCGTGGACATGAGCGTGTCAGTGGGGGAGAGGGCGGGCAGCTTTAGCCTTCACCTCTCATCCGACTGCCAGCTGAGGCCTTTGTCTTTTGCGTTTTTTATTTCCCCCCCCCCCCACCCCGCTCTATCTTTCCTCCTCGGCGGCTGACATGAGATAAATTGCAGGCTGTGCATCCTCCCTAACTCGTTTAGCGCGCGGCTCGCAGGCATCGGGGTCGCCATCTCGGTCTGGCCCTCCCCTCCCGTGTCACAAATGAGATCATGTGCGGCACGCCCCCCCCCCCGGAGCCCTGGGACTTCCTCTGCGTTCCTGCTCGCGTGAGAACGCATAAATAACGCAGGGATATTTATATGCATTTATTTGCAGTGCGCTAAAGCATCGGTAAACAGAATGCCGCATGAGTTTATGTTTGTGCCGGGTCACATGCCGGACTGTAGTGTGAATTATTGAAACCCGCGGCGGAGTAAACAGCGGGTAAATAAACAGAGCTGGAGGGAGAGGGCTCTCTTCCCTCCTCATGTTGATACGACGACGACGATGATGATGATGATGATGATACTCTGTATGTAAATGGCCGACAGGTCAAGGGTCACGAGTCTGTTTCCGTTTCTCCAGCCTACTGGGAATGACTTGCTGAATCGTCTCACCGGGTTTGTGGAGTCGCTCTGGCTGAGTGGAGTAGTGTGTGAACGCAGCTCTTTGGGAAATTATTATAAGAGCCTGGATCCGAAGGCTTTGTAAATATTGTCAGTCCTTGTTTATATCTAAATGGACAGAACAAAATGCTGGTGTTGTATTAATTAATACACTTGCATGGTGTCCAACGGCTTGCAATTAAGGAGAATAAATGAGAGTTCAAATGATTTTGGCCTTTAGGGTGGCTGTGCAAGTGTTGTGAAGCAGGAAACTTTGGCTTTCAGAAGGTGTATCCAGCAGCCATAACCTGTTGCCTCGCTTATGTGTGTGTGTGTGTGTGTGTGTGTGTGTGTGTGTGTGTGTGTGTGTGTTGGGGGGCGTTGGGGGGGGTTTGAGACACGTCCATCAGTCGCCGCTGGACGTGTGACCCAGGCAGGTACGGGCAGAATCTCCAGCTGATGGATGGACGGGCTGGGAAGGGCCGGCATGATTAATGGGAGCGCTGACCCAGAGCGCCAGATTTCACGCGTCTCTCATGGATCTGAGGCACTCAGCAGCGCCAGGTCTACACAGACAGACACGCACTCGTTCAGACTGTCTTTCTCTCGCTAACAAACACACACACACACACACACACGCGCACCCTGAAGACATCCTCACTTTTGCTTATCGTCAAGGATGTGTCACTCAAACTGATGACTGTCATTGTTCCACTGCTCCTTTCTGAGACTAGTGAAGATTCCTCACATTATTAAAAATATTCAACATTAAAAAGTTTGACATTTCTGTATTGTGAATAATTTCTTTATATATTCCACTCATATGGCATATATGAAAGGAAACATTTCTGAATACAATTATTTAAATAAATTACTTATTTCACTATATAATATGCATTAGTCTTTTATTCCACATACATTACAATTTTGTTTAAATCACTTGTCTTAAGACCATTCTTAAGATTAGAATCTAGATCAAGATTAGAATCTAGATCAAGGCTTAATTTTTGATGTTGAATCTAGATCCAACATCATATATTAGCTAGACTACTGTTAGCAAGACATCTTCTCAAGCACAACAGAACTGTTGAGGAAAATCTTGGTGTTCATTGATTGATGTCCAGATTTGAAGTTCAGTGAGGGACCAGATCCTGTTGAGTTGTTTAGTGGTAGAGTGAGACATGTCTTTCAATGAAGACCTCCAGGGCTCATTGTCAAGTGGTGGGCGGCGTCGCTCTTCGCCCTGTCAGGGTAACGAATGTCCTCAAGTAGCTGTGAAACACATTAGCTTCTCCACATAAACAAGACGTCCGCTTCATGAAATTACAGTGTAATAAAATACGCCCTGATATCAATTAGGCCCCCTGCCAGTTCAGTTTACAAAGGTCTGCAGCTCGCCCATTTTGGTTCGAGCAGATTAATCGTTTCTGGTCACATTATGTTTACACGTCTGGGCGGCCGTTGTATTAATGAAGTGACTTCGCCCCGGGGTGACTTAGGAAAAGCGCGACGTGAACTCCAATTTATTCTTCTCACTTCTAAATGCCTTTCAGACTGGGCTTGCATGGAGTGGACCTGCGCATTTGCTGGTTTTGTGCATTATATAGTTGCTTTCCCTCTGTCCTTTATATTTACAGTAAAAAACCGTATTCATTATTGTAACTTCAAGGACAGAAGTTACTGGAATGTACAAGTATAACTGAACAAGCCATTTCTAATTAAGGTCAGTTGCTTAATGACTCAAATGTCTTTTTTTTTTACTCTGTAGAGTTGCAAAGCAAAAAGGATATGTATACCTTTCACGAAATTCTGTAAACTTTATTCCCAGTTCATCTCCTCGTCCCTTTACTGTTCACAGTAATAAATATTCAACTGAAGGCAGCCCACAATTATGCATTCCGTTTTATTTTTTAGTTTATATCATGCAATTATATCATATGTCTTAATATAAAAAAAACGAATTCCCTGTAATGCATGAGTGCCAGGGTCATGTGACCGAGGGCCCAGTGTGTGAACCCACAGCACACCCTCAGTTCGCCCTCCTTCCCTGTCATAGCAAGCCAACAGTTTGTCAGCAGACACACCCTTCTTGGTCTGTTCTGTGTCAGACATATTATTCCCCTTTAATCATTGGCGGGGCCATAGCTGACTTTATTATTAATGCAGTCGGACCCCTTGAATCAAAGCAAAAGAAGGTACTGATGAAGAAAGAGGGAGAGAGAGCCTTGTTCACTTTGTTTTCAGCCCTCCACCATTAGGCTACAGGTACGCTGACGCCACCGCCATCATCCTGCCTCCAAACAAATGAGAAACATAGAGGCTGAGTTAGCCACAAAGTCCCAGTTGGACACGTTTGATGTTGAACTGTGGGAACCTTGACACTCTGAAGTGCAGTAATGAAGAAAATGACCCACACTGAGTGACTAAGCAGACCCTTCTCAACTACCAGATACTTTCAGACATTTCCTTTTAACTGACCTTAAATGTTTTTCATCATATGAAGATGTTCATGAATGTTTGGCCTTTAGGGTGCAAAGTGTCTTTTGCATATATATTGGATTTTTAAAAAACAGCTTTTGATGCTTTATTGCATATTTCTGCACAACTAGTACAATCAAATGTTTTAATTGCAGTCTGAACTGCATTTTTTTTCTCGGCTGCAGTCAACAGCACGAGTCCAATATCTGTCAGTAATATTTAGCACAGCAACAGCGGTTATGTTTAGCACCCCACCTTGCTTCAATTCCTACTGGCCTCCTTTGGAACTGCATCCAGACCCGGGCTGGAACTGCTAACAAGCGTCTCCCGGCTCGGCCCCTCGCATTACTCTGCGTGCCACAGCCTCTGTGCCCGGCCCCTGCCGTGCCTTTGCAATTAGTGCATAAAGAGACATGCTCTCATAACACGGGACCCTGTCTGTTTACAAGATGTACAAACACAGGCGCGTACGCAGCCCTGCCCGGGGGAGGGTCACACGCCATTAACGTATGGCCCATGTGTGCACAGTTGACAGTTGTGGCACCCATGTACAAATATAAAGACGCACCACACAAAGATGGCATGTTGCTCCACAGTTCTTCTGGGTGGCCCGAGAGATGGGCTGTAGATACAGCGACACTAGATGTTCCATGCTGCAGGAAAGTTTCCATTTCTCGTCCTGTATTACTCATGAAATGTCCCATCACGGTAGCCTATGACCCTGTCCAGTCCACTGTCCTGCAGAAGAGAGGATTGTCTAAAAAGCAATCTGTTTGGTCTAAAAACCTGGTAGCATGCAGACAATATAAGAATATTCTGAAATATACTTCTGAAAGAGGTTCACCCTGTATCAGTAGGTAAACATGACAGTAGAGAAAAAATTTATGTTAATCAAATTATCGTGATAATTGAAGCTGAAATGTGTATATTTAAATTATAACATTTATTTGACATAATTGAATCTCAAATCATGAATTCTTTGAACTCTGAATATATATTATTTTGTTATTTAAATTACACTTCAACCTGGAAGTGGCAGCATCTGATAAAACCCTAAACATTGTGCATCTCATTTGCAAAATGCACAGAGCCATAAACAGTAAGTTGAGATGTCTGCTACTTTCCACCTCCTTCGAGCCAAAACAGAGAAGTATGAAATTCTGTATTCATTTCCTTGCTCTTTTTCCTGTTGATTTCGTTCTCTACTAGAATAGTGTAGCTGAACGAAGACACCATTTGTTGTGTACTGACACTTTTAGTACATCTGGCAAACAAAACAGAATTCCAAAAAGTCAAAAAGATTACTGGGTTGATGACATTCTAAAATATATGTTTTTTTCATCTTGATCTGTCCAGTATGATGAAATCTAGGGAAGCAAAATGAAAATGTTTCTTGCATCGTAATAATGACAGCCTCCGGCATCTACTTCAGCATGTCTGTGTTCCCTTCATGGTATCATCTTTTTATCTCTCAAGTTCTAACCCTAAATTTCAACTCAAACACCTCTGAAAGGGATTTCAACTGTGCAAATATGGGAACGTTGATCCTGCTTCACCTACAATGGGCCATTACTGGCTTCAGCAGCCACTCTGGTCTGGGTGAAAACGGCAGATGCTTCCAGCAGTGCATCAGGAAAGTATGCAGGCGAGTATGAAATCACCCGAGTCAGGTCGTCCATCATACGTGGCATTTGGGGTGACAGGGCAGAATCAGGGCACACTTGATTCGACCCCGGATTTGGCCTTTTGTGAGGACAGATTTGGCTTTTTATTGGGTGAGGAAAAAAGGCATCTCTGAGCCACACCCTCTTGTTCAGCATTTACTACATTGCAGAGGTCTCTCTCTCTCTCTCTCCTTTTCTTTTTTCTGTAAGCAGGGAGCCCTGGTGTCTGTGAACGGACCGTTTTTAATGCACAGGGATTTGGAGTGGTGCTGAACGTGCCACCCACCGTGGAGAGACAGGGGGCTCCTCTCTGCTATTAAAGGTTTAAGTCTAATTCTGTTCCTGACGCGGCCGCGCCACCGGCTTTTAGGCGAAGTGAGAAGTGAGGAGCGGAGCGAAAGGGCGCGCGAGTGAAAGCCCGGTCTTGATGGGATTACTAACACTCCGAGAGCCGGAGAGCTTGGAGTAAATGATTTAACAGGCAGACGTGTAACGTTCTGAGAGGAGATGGTCCCGCCGACCTATCATGCGCTCAATCCGCAGATCTTACATCTACATTAACACTCAGGTGTTGCCGCTGGACACTTCTGGCAGCTCTCAGGACTGTAGTGCCCAGGCGTCATGGTACTTGTCTCTAATGCTGCCGGTCGGGACGCACCGGAGTGGGTTGGGGTTATATGTGCGTGGAGAGCCTCTCTGGCAGCACTTTGGAAGCGGCGTGGCGCGAGAGATGAAGGCGGCGCGTCGCCCTTATCTGAAGAACCTGCCCGAGCAGCCGCTCGGGGGCCGGATGCCCCGTCAGAGACGGTGCCAGGAGATTAGTCCTCGTCCCAGCGGTAGAGTCGGGCCCATCCCCCGCCAGCAATTTCCCTTAATGTCAACAGTCCCACTGCACATCCCTCCTCAGCTGATCTGGGATCAGTTTTACGCATTTTTATCACATCACGAGCACTTTTTTAATGTTAGAAGAACAACATTGTGTTTCTGTTTATATGGTGGCCAATCTGTTTGGAATTTCAACACCAGGACACCATGAGTATGAATATGAAAATAGACTTTTATATGAATCTGGTTTGGCATCAGGAATCAAATACGTAGGGCCATACATTCATTGTGCTATATGATATGAAGTGCTTTGGGCATGTTCAATAAAGTCAATAAACAGCATTTATGTATTCTGAAGTTATAGAAACAAACAGATGAACTTTAATGGTTGTTTTATTGAAGTTTAAAATGGAGGAGCCTGATTTCCTGATTCAATGAGATTTAAACCTAAACCTGTCATGGGAAATATGGCTTATACTCAAATCTAGTTGAAATGACACTATTCTGATGTTTACCCATCTGCATTCAGGCTAAACAGCTAATGCTATGCGGCTCATAGTTCACATTTAACCCCTAATTTGGGGGAATCTGGACCAAAGGGTCCCATGGAAACCTTCTCCTGTCCTTGCTGATGTACATTAACCCAGGGAACTTTGTGCTTTGTGTTTAGATTAGCGCTGAAACCCCGGCGCAGCAGCTGCGTGTTGAGAGGCCGCTTCCGGGCCCGCCGTCTGTTAGCCGCCGCGCCGTTTGAACCAGTGACAGCTCCTGATTTACACACTGCTATTTCTCCCCCCCCGCTAGAAGGCCGCTGTTTTTCCCTCACGCAAAATATGATCATTACGGGGGCCGAAACGCCCTGCGCGCGGTCGTAAATTCTCATTAGTTCAATCAGGATTACAGGCTGCTAATAAAGCCTAATTGAATTAGCCCCACCTCAGCTGTCTCTGCTGGTCGTTTAGCGGCGCGGCGTTCCGGCCGGGGCCCAGGTAGCCGGGAGCCTGGGGAACGCAGCTCCTTCCTGCGCCCGCCCGCCCGCCCGTCGGTAAACGTGTTGGCGCTGGTGGCCAAAGGGTGAACGCTGATTAAATCTTCAAGGAAAATTTGTCTGCCGGCTGAGGTTTGGCAGCAGCTGGGCCCGGACTAATCCGGCGTGGGGAGGGGGGGGGGGCAGGTTTACAATGATGAAAAACACGGTGCCTCCACTAAAGCCGCGCGGACAACGTGTCCTCGTGTTTCCGCAGTTCAGGGGACGTTTACAAGCGGCGAATTAAGCGTCAACTCGAACGCGCAGCATCGGGCAACGCGCCGGGAGGGGGGGGGGGGGGGTTACTTTCTTTCTTTTTTTACCGTGCCGGGCATTTATTATTTAATTGTGGCGCGGTAACGGTGAAGGGTGTGAAGAATGGGGAATGCCGACTGTGGCTGGATGTCAGCGTTCCTGATGAAGAGATCTTCCCGGCGGAGGCGATGAACTTCTGACCTTGACATCCACACACCCGTTCTATCACGCTGCCGTCCGACCGGCTTGAAATATCTCAGGCCTGGGGATGGGCTTGGAGACATGGGAACAAATCACACACACACACACACACACACACACACACACAGCCGCTGCAAAGACAGCCCGTTCTTCAGCACAACTGGGAACTGTCACTCGCGTGACGGCACCCGGTTTCCTGTGTGTGGAGCCGCATTTGATCTCGCCGAAGAGGAGCCTCTTATCTGCAGAGCTGTGCCCGGTGAAAGGCCTTTTACAGAAAGGTTTCTGATAGTGGGGTGTGGCTAGATTTGCCACTACGTAACAGGTAGCGTGTGGGTCACCAATGTCAAATTCGTTTTGGGAAGTAGGGTCTGTGAGAGTCTGTAGGCTCCTCCTCTTCTTGAACCTTGTTCATAAAAAACATTATTAAAGTCCATCTTCTTCCAGTCAGAAATAATTGCGCACCTACAAGAGGAGCTGGACTCCTAGACTTTGGTCTGAAGGACCCTCGAAGTAAGTGGAATATGTTGATTCGTGAGGCGGCAGTGTTTGAAGCCTGTCAGCATTCCGATGGGGGCTTGCCTCAAAGGAGCGGGACTCGGCGCTTTGATGGTGGGCCTGTATTCCCGGGATGGGAGGAGCAGGGCTGCCTGCTATCCATTTTTTTAGGTATCAAAGGCAGCCACGGTACAAACTGCTCTTTATGAAGTGCCATAAAGTTATCTGCTGTCCGTCAGGCAGTCGGGATGGGTGTCCAGCAGCAGATAGCGGCGGACCCCGGTCCCAGTTATCAGCGACGGGCCGCCGGCCGCCTGCGCTGCCCTCTCGCCCGCACATTAGCCGCTGTCAGTGGGGCCGAGTGCGGCTGAGCTTGGCCAGGAGGCCTGCGACAAGTGCAGATAGCGGCCGGCCCCAAGATCAAAAGGGCGCGGTGCGGGGACTCTGATAGGCCGACTGTATTTCATGTAGCACGTATCTTGCAGCGAAGGGCGCCCTGCTAGCCTCCTCGCCACTTCTTTGGCTCATTGAGATGTCGCGAATCTACAACGTCATTCATCCAAAAGGATCCTACAGGATGAAGAGCACGTTATATATATACACTACTCACAACAAGTTAGGGATATTGTTATTTACACGAGTGCTTTTCCTGTTTGCTCTGAATTTTAATGAAATAAATAAAAGTTTCCTTTTATATTACTAATAATGTATGAGGAGAAACACCATTTTCATTAGTTCAATGTTTATTACCCCCAATAATTTAGACAATTACTGGGATCGCCCCAAATAACAAAAACAGACAGTAGTGGGTGTTTCTACCATTTGCCGGAATAACAGCATGACAGCAACATCTCATGCTCCGCACTACCCTCATGATGTTGTTCTGAGGCAACTCTTTCTACACGCAGTTCTGCAAGGTCACGTGGGTGTGGGGTACGATCATTCAGTCTCTGCTTCAACTGGTCCCAGACGTGCTCTGTGGGGTTCGGGTTGGGGGACATTGATGGCCATACCATATGAGGCACTCCAACTTCCTGAAGTTGAACTGTGACAATTCTGCCATGAGGTGGTGGAGCATTATCATCCATGAACATTTGTTTTGCGCTAACTGGTGATGCCTGGCCAGACTGTTGCACTTCCTCATCCAAAGCCAACCCTGGGGACAATGTTGGCCTTCTCCAGCAACGCTGACCCGACACTCATCAGTGAACAGGACTGTAGACCACTGCTGCATTGTCCAGGTCAAATGGTGACACAACGAAACGTGTCCTCTGCTTTTAACCATCACCCTTGGTGAGCAGTGGGCAGCCATGACAGGCGCCCGGGGAGCAGTGTGTGGGGACGATGCTTTGCTCAGTGGCACCTCAGTGGCACCTTGTTGGGTCAGGATTTGAACTGGCAACCTTCTGTTTAACTGTTAGGCCACCACTGCCCCACATATATGGGACCCCCCTGTACACAATGATACCATTACATAGACACACCTCATTTTGTGTTTTCTATCACCCCACTACAATTGCCTCCCTATCCCAAAAATGTCTGAAGTGAAAGAAACACCGTATATATGACATGTCTCCCACAATATCCCTAACTTATTGTGAGTAGTGAATATTTTTTTTGTAGAGAAATCATAAAGTTTTCTATGATGTGTGAATAGATGATGTTTCTACAATGCTACTAATGCTAAAAGTTTTTTTTATGTTCTGCATTTGATATTATGTTGCTATGTTGATATTACATTGTTATTATGCCTTTTTTCTTGTTTAATATGTTAGCATTGTTGAACCCTCAACTTTCCCTCCTGCTACCCTTAAAGATCTTACATCTCTGCTGCTCTCCAGGGAAGAGTTTTTTTTGCACATCTTTAGTCAGTTGTTGCACAAGGAAATAACAGGCCTTTATCCCGTTGCGTGTCTGTTTCTCCGTTCACTGAAAGAGGACCTTGTGGAGTCGTTTAAAGAGATCGGAGGCATTACACACACTCACACACACACACAGACACACACTGCAGTGACCTAAATTGCATGCAGCGGTGAGTGAGCTGGCGGTTTGTGTGTGGACTGAGCGAATTGTTCTGTTGTCCGGCAGGAACGTTCGACCGCAGCGTGACCCTGCTGGAGGTGTGTGGCAGCTGGCCCGAGAGCTTCGGTCTGCGTCACATGACCTCTGTGGACACCACCGAAGAAGGCCTGAGGGAGCGGCTGGCCGATGCCATGTCGGAGTCGCCCAGCAGGGACGTCGTGGGTCCTGGAACAGGTGAGCGACGAAACACACACAGACACACAGAGGCATGCGGTGCTCTTTTAGCCACCAGGATCCTCCTCCGGTGTTATGCAGTGGCACAGCAGTCAGTGTCCTGGCCTCACAAGTCAAGGTCGTGAGTTTGAATCCCGGCTCGGTGGGTGCACATTTTGCATGCTCGCCCCATGTTGGTGTGTGACACCCTGGGTGAGTCTGACTGAGGGAGGGACTTCTGTTTACTTTGCATTTATGCACCATGGACTAAGGTTAATAAACAACTGCAGTGGTTCTGATTTTTGTTTCCGTGTTGCATACATTGCTTGGCCAAGTAAATAATCAGTAAAATGCAGCATTGGGACAACTTCACTGGGACATTACGCCACTGAATTAGTTTGGGTTGGGTTGGGTTGAGTTAGTTTGAATAACTCTATGTCCTTTTTTACAGGTCTGTAAAACACACACAGCTCAAGGTGCAGTCTAGATAAAAATGAGCTCCTTCACTCTCAATCAAACTCAGTTCCACTAATCCACGGCAGATTCGGCCCTTAACACGAAGCTCTTTATGTTGTTAAAGTGGAAAAACTCTATTTGCTCTGTTCATTTGGCTAACGCCACATCCAATGAGCACAATCAATTCCACTAATTCGCTTGACTTGGCTTTGTTCACCACCTTCGTCTGCTTTGACACACTCCCTCGCCCTAAAAGGCTGCTCAGGGATCAGTACAGCTCCTCTGCGGCGGAACTTTCAGCTTTGCTCGATTGATGTCTTGCACAGATTGCTTTCGGAGGCAGCACATTTCAATGGTTTCCAAATAATAAATTAGGTCATTCGCACTGAAACCAAAGGGGGAAATTGCCACTCCGACAACCCGAATGTTTAACTCATTTAGGAAGCTGCAGCCCTTTCTTTCTCCCCCCCCCCCTTCCCATCCCACAACCCCCCCTTAAGTGAACAAGAGTCCCTTTGATTTTTGAGGGAAGATGGAAGTGGGATCCTGGGCGCTGCATCTCGGAGCGGCGAGGTCACGAGGCCATAATGCGTTTAGCATCGACTGGCCTCTCTCGCAGTGCGTCTATTAGGCACTAATTTGATTTGTACCTATTCATTTACAGTGGCTGCAGCAGCAGCGAGTTGGGCCCTCGCCGTAATTGGTACTGTCTCTATTTTTGCCTCATTAGATTAAGGCAGAGTCCCGGACACTTGTAGTCTGCGCTTGTCTGTCCATTTATACAGCCTAATGTAACACAAAATTCATTACTGATCGCATTACATTCAACTTTCGGCCCGCGGGCGCTCTTATAAACATATAGTTAACCCTTTCCTGGCGTAGCGGGTCAGGCAGAATGGGTTTAGAAATGGATCGAGGGAACTGGCATGTTTAAAGAAGAAGAAGAGGCTGGAAGCGACAGAAGCTGCACCACTGGAGCCAGTTTAGCAGCCGGAGCATCTATCATGTCAGATTCCGTCTGGCTCTGGCCATGGCAGCGGCCTTTCAGAGGAGAAAAACCATTTAGGTTGGGGGGGGTCTAATGCTCCAGACGCGGTCATATGAATTGTGTGTACATTAAAACGCTGACGCTTTGCCCACTTAAGCCTTTACGGGGGCGACCGGCTTCTGCCTTTTGCTGTGCCAGGTCAAGAGGAAGTGCAAAGTGCACCGAACGTTCGCTACGTCTGTTCTTTTCTCTCCCTCTTTGTCTCTCTCCCCGTTCCCCTTGTAGCCAGCATGAGCAGCGGCGCCATGTCACCATGTCACCATGGATAGCGGTCAGTGGCCCATTTAAGATGACAGCTTCATTTTGAGCATTTCCTCGAAAGAAGGGCAAGGCGCTCGGTTACTTTCATTCTTTTTTTTTTTTTTATCCTTTCACCCTCCCCTTCATCCTCTCCCTGACTCCATACAAGCTGGAGTGTCTGCATCCGTAATGACTCACGCATCAGACCCCTCACTTCCCCCCCGCAAAGAGAAGTTTCCCTAATAATGAACGGACGAGACGGTGACCACTCTGAATTTCTCCTGAAATTAGATCCAGCCCAGCAACATCATGCTGAAAATCGGATTTTGCTTATTGGTGCTAACCCAACGTAAATGTTATTTAGGCTGAGAGGAGGACAGGACTCCACCTGGTTCTCGGCAGGTCGATCCGAGCCGCCGCGCTGCTGGTACTGGCACTGGACACTCCTCATTACTCCAGCATACTGCACCAGTCAGGGTAAAGCTGCCGGTGAAGCTGGTTACGGTAGTGACCAGGTACCAGAAGACCCAGATTCAAACCCCACTTACTGCCATTGTGTCCCTGAGCAAGACACTTAAGTGTTAACCCTGAGTGTCTCCAGGGGGGCTGTCCCTGTAACTCCTGACTGTAAGTTGATCTGAGGGAATTTGATTAATAGCTTAAATGTAATGTAAATGTAAGTAAGACCAGCTTTGACCAGCTACTTACACCAGACATTATTTTCCTTCGTGTTTTGAGGGAGATTTGGAATCATGTGGACTTGTTTGTGTTTGTATTGGTATAGGTAATATGTATAGGTATTGGCCACAAGGTGGGACAGAATTTGTGTGGGCGGAGTTTGCATGCTCTCCCCAGGCTGGTGTGGGTTTCCTCTCGTTTCTCCGGTTTCCTCCTGCCATTTGGGCATACATGCTAGGTGAATTGACATGTAGGTGTGTGTGTGTGTGTGTGTGTGTCTGTGAGTGAGAGTGAGTGGGGTGTGTTTGTGAGCCCTGTGGTTGACTGGTGCCCCGCCCTGTGCTCTGTGAGAAACAGGACTCGGCAGTTATGGAAAGTGAGTGATGAATGAGTGTATGTCTATGGAGTCCAGCTAGCCCCTCCTCTACTAAATACATCTTGTTTGCTGATGTTACCTCTCTTGTTGGACTTACTAGAAACATGACCATAAATTGTCAATTTCATACGAATCGAGAACTTTTTTTACTATTTCTATTTTCATTCTGTTTTTGTTCTTAAGGTGGTTCCAAACGACAACTTGAATGTGAGAAAATATCACCATGTATTTAGAGAGCTTTAACATTTTTAGTGTGTGCGGTTGGCTTGCCTTGTGAGGTTGATTTAATTCCCTAGATGTGTGTGAAGGGTATGAAGGTTGTGTGTGTCTTCATTTAACACACATTATAGCTGATGGATTTCTGACGGCCTGACAGAGTCTCTACTGGTGCGGCAGGCTGCTTACAATAAGGGCTTTGTGAGGAGGAGGTTGGAGAAGCCATTCAAGCCTTCCTCTCACCACCCATCCCAAAGCCCTCTAGGGCCCGTCCTCCACACACACACACACACACACATACACAGTTTTTGTGGTGTGCTTGGGGCGTGTTCACTATTCTAATGAAATATACAAAATAAAAAGAAGGAAATGCTTTCTATGTGTCTTGTAGAGGAGGAACTAAAGTTTTAAATGGGCAGAACCTGGATGTGTGTATCTTCGCCCTTTTTCCCCATATTCTTCAACACACATGATCTCCACTGCATTCACCTCCAGACCGCTGCCACATCAAACATGCAGATTATAGGCACTGTAATTCAAGAATCCTGATTGGTGAACAAGTGAATCTGACATTCACACATCCTGCCCCATTTTAAAACAATCCCGCTGAGTCTATAAAATCCTTTTTTCTTAAACATCCCACATCAATTCATGTAGTATCTACACACATCAACTCACTGTTACACAAACCCGTGTTCACATAATCCAAACACACACGCATGCACACACAAGAAAAAAAAAAAGGAAACCAAGTCCATGCAATGTGTATATGCACTCAAATATTTGCAGTTATACGCTCACTATGTGCATAAGGTGTGTGCATACACGGATCAGACATTGCATGGAGATGAGCTAATGCTAACTCCACTAGCATCCATTTACATGCGTTTCTTTTGACTAAGTCCTGGTTCACGCCCACTGCTGATCAGAGCACCGCTGGACTGCTTCCACCCAACATCCATTCCAGTGACTGGATTTGAACGGAGAGCGCACAAAACCTCTCCCTCTCAGCACCGGGGTTCTCTGTCTGCTTTGCCCGGCCCTAATGTTGTAACTGATTTTGAAATTGTCAGATCTCGTTGAAAATGGCTCTGTGTTTCAGGTAATTACGCACTCTGAAGTTTATTATCGAAGCGTGGCATGACAGAATTGGCTTTTAGCTGCCTGCATGTCGGCGTTGGACACGTTCCACTACTGTGGGATGTTATCTAGGCTTGTAGATGAAGTTGAGGGGTAATCATTTCAATTAAGTTTATTTATCTATGCACTATATGGGGGAAATGGTGTATAGAGTTGGTGGAGGGTTGGTTGATCTAGTACTCTCTGCATTTTAGCCGTATGCGATGCAGAACCGTATCTGATAATGTGGACTGGTAAAAAAAATGGTAGTCTGTGATCAGTCTTGCCGTGGTCCAAATAAAAGAGAAAATATAAACACTGCATGAAAATATCATTGCTGAATACCTTTTGTTTCATTACAGCCAGTGAAAAAAGGTAGGCTTATTTGAACAATGAGAGACAGAACATTAACAACATATCCAGGAAAAATTCAATTAATTCATAGCAGAATAGCATGAATTTGCATTTTGATGAATGAAATAAGTATTTAAATAGAATGGTGATTTTTTTGTTAGTGGGCAAACTATTTTTTTCCCTGGTTGTATATACAAAAGGACAACAGAAATAATTACAGGTAGAAGGCGGCACTGTGGCTGATCTGAGGTCAGCTCCTGACCGAGCCGTCACCTCTGATCTGAGCGCAGTCGCCGTCACGTGACTGAAGTCGTAAAGCTGTTCTGTTCAATAAAGGCCGACGCGGAGTCTGCCGCCCTGAATCGCATTAATAACAGTGAGCAAGAGACTCCTGGACTTCTGAAAACCTCCATTGTTCATCCGTTAATAATTTTAATGACCCTGTTTGAATTGGACGGTGTTCTGCGTGCTGATCTGGTGCACGACCACGGCTATTAACCAAGCGAACGAGCCATCGGTGGCTCGGTGTCATGGCCTGTTTTAACACAGAGATATCCATCTCTAGAGAAACAGCGCTCGGCCAAGATTAGAGTCCCCTCCAGATAATTCATCACGGCTTTCCTTATTCCGCTGCATGGACCATAGATCATGCAAACAAACCGAGCGATAATCCCCGGTGGCTCGCAGTACAGCAGTTGCTCGACTTCTGGTATTCAGGCCGGGACTCTGGTGTGTAGCTGTCAAGAATCCTATTCCTGCAAGATTGGTCACTTTTTATTTAATGATTTGATGTCACATGGAATGCAAACAATAAATGTGCATCAATGACAAGTTCCTGCTTCCAGAGTGACATGTATGTACATTCACCATAGACTATAGTGGCATGCAACGTTTTCTTGCCGTCAATTTCTGCCAAAAACCGACAAATGCAAGGAAAACGTCGCTATTACGTTTAGCATCATTTATGTGCCGTTTGTTTGACATCCTGGAGGACCATATATTTCCCAGAATTCTGCATGGGACCCACTCTAACCCTAAACACCAATTGAACATGATGTAAAAAAGGACTAGTCATAAATCCAATACATATACTGCTAGTTGGCAGTAAAATGTACAAACTATGTTAGACCACTCCATAAGACTCCATAAGTAAAAAGCATCCAAAAATGTTCAGCAATTCCTGCTGATATAAGAAATGAAATAAAGCGCCTTGCTCCACAGAATACTACAGCATTAGACTGTAAAGCTCTTGTTCAGTTTGAGCAATACACAGGCAAAGAGCATATACAGTGCATCTGGAAAGTATCCACAGAGCATCCATGTTTCCAATGGATTTTTCATTCAATTGGCAAATTTATTAAAAATAAAAACTGAGAAAACACATGTACATAAGTACATTAAGTATTCATAGCCCTTTGCCATGAAGCTCAAAACTGACCACAGGTGCCTCCTGTTTCCCCTGATCATCCTTGAGATGTTTCTGCAGCTTAAGCACACAAAGTATTGAGCAAAGACTTTGAATACTTATGTACATATTTTTTTTTTTTTTTTTTTTTTTTTTTTTATACATGTGCCAAAACTTCAAGTAATCTTTTTTCACATTGTCATTAAAGTGAAAAGGAAGTGATTGTCATTGTGATACACCGCAGCACAGCACATGGAGCACACAAAGAAATGTGTCCTCTGCTTTTAACCCATCACCCTTGGTGAGCGGTGGGCAGCCATGACCGGCGACTGGGGAGCAGCGTGTGGGGACGGTGCTTTGCTCAGTGGCACCTCAATGGCACCTTGGCGGATCGAGATTCGAACCAGCAACCTTCCGATTATGGGCTCGCTTCATTAACCACTAGGCCACCACTGCTTCAAAAGAAGTGAAGCTCACGGTGACACAATGAAATGTGGTATTATGGTGTGTTGTGTGGAGAATTCTGAGGAAAATGCATTTAATCCATTTTGGGATAAGGTTGTAAGGTAACAAAATGTGGAAAAACGGATGAGCTGTGAATAGTTTCCGGATGCACTGTATGAGCTATTTTACTTAGAATTTTTTCTTTTTGCATTTAATTTTTCACTCCGTAACAGGGTTTCTTCCAATGTAGTGAAGTAAAATGCCTGGGTAAAAATGTACTTAAAATTACATATTTCAAAAACCGCTTTAAAAATGACAATTTACTCTCAAAAACTACTTAATTACAGAAATGTGAGCAAATTTAATTTGTTGCTTTCCCCCTCTGACAGTAGGTGAATTGGCAATTCTGAATTGTCCATAGGTGTGTGTGTGTGTGTGTGTGTGTGTGTGTGTGTGTGTGTGTGTGTGTGTGTGTGTGTGTGTGTGTCCTAGGAAGGGCTCCGGCAGAAGCTACCCTGAGTAACAGGACTGTGGAGACCGAGTGAGTTAGTCTCCGAATCTGTATTTTGTTTGGCTGAGGGTGACAGTCTCTCACGATAATGTTAAGTTCTCCTTAAACATTGCGGCATGTCAAATGGTTAGAATATAAAGTTTCTCAATAAGAGCTTGAATAAATATTGAATTAATATTAGCAAGTGAACTGTGGTATCATCAAAATAATACGCCACTCAGTGTCGCGCCAAGATATCTTGGTGCGGCACACAGAATTTTTTGCTTAAATATATAATAATAATGAATGATATGTCAGTGGCAGACATGTTAATATAAGTGTGTAAATACTGACTCATCATACTTGTGATATGGATTTTTTTCATTAAGATCTGGCCCAGCTCTGTATATGAATCGAGGTTAGTCAGCCCCGGTGGGGGTGTGGAGCCGTGTTAAAAAATGGTACTTGGTCACTTTGTTGGACGCCCCCAGGGCCTGTTGCCCACGCTCGGTTCCTGAAAGACACTTGGAAGGGATGAAAGGGAAGTGACATTAGTCGAGCCTGAGAAGTATGGCGCCGAGAAAAGAGGCCGGAGTGTGAAAGGGAGGCGCGGCCATTATTTCCTCGGCCATTCAGCGCCGGGCCGGCTCTGTTCAGCGGACGCAGGGGCTCGAGAGTAATGCGCTCCGACGGTGCGAGACCGCGCCGTAGAGTTCCCACATTCGGAGATGCCGCCCTATCTCCGTCCGGTCCCCTCTCGTCCACCGACGGCGAGTTGTACATCGTACATCGTACATTCTGTGAGCCCTTTTTTGGGGGGGGGGGGAGGGGGGGGGGGGGGGGGGGGGGGGGGCTGAAACTTAACAAGCTTGCTCAAGGGAGAAGCCCAGCAGAGTTGTCAGGATTCAGGCAGAGAGGAGCGGCCTTTTAAAACGCGCCTCAGCCCCTCTTATAGGTTGTCTAGACGAGGCCGGGGGAAGAGACCCTTTAAAAGTGGGAAGCGTTCGAAAGCTCGGGGAGGTGGCAGTGGGTTTTTGACACCGACCCCGCTTCCAGCGCGTCGCTTCGATCCGGGAGCTGTGTCATCGCTCACCTTGTTTACATCTGAGCCAGGCCATGAATTATGGATAAATGGTAAATTCCAGGGGCTGACCCCTCTAGCGTCGATGTCCCTTTTCTGTCTAATCTCGAACACTCTGGCTCGTCCTGTGTGTGTGTCTGAGTGTGTGGAAGCACGTGTATCAATAAAAGATGGCGCATGAATAAAAGATCGTGTACATAATGGAGAGGTTGCCGGCCGCGGCGGCTGAAACACGCCACGCTCTCCTAACAGCTGCCCCAGTGGCTGCTGGGACGTGAGAATCTTTTCAGATCTTCGGCTCTTTCTAGGAAGAGGGGGGGTGAGTGCTGCTGTCGGTGTTGCCCCGTCACGCTCATGGCTCTAATGGCCTCGCGCTTGCTGTGGCCGCTGGGCAGGGGATGGCGTCGCACTCGTCTTCATCACTTTCTTTCTTTTTTTTCTCCCTCCGCCCATTTTTTCCTGCCCTTGCCTGCTTCTTTACACTCTCGCTCTCTGCCTCTCTTACACAAACACTGCTAGTGCATCACAAAAATAGATCATATTTGTGGGTCCTAACCATATATTGTACACATAAAAACCTTTTTTTTTCAGGAATCCAGCATCTGAAATATTGCCTACGGATATATTTTATATTTCACTTCCTTAAGCATTGCCTATGATCAGTCAAAATAGGAAAAAACGAAGTCTTCCAACTTCATCCGACTTCATTTATACAGCAAATCTGGGTTGGGTCTTGATGGAGAGCATACAATAATACAATAAATCCGAACACATAAAACGTATTCTAGAATTGTGATTGTCACTTGCGTGTGATTGAATGCTCGCTGCCGTTACCGATGCTCCTCGGCAGAAGGAACATGATCTCTTTTACAGCCTTGCTCAGGTCGTTCTCGGCTCTTCACCGAACAAGGACGCTCCGCGTTCGGTTCAGTCGTAATGTCTCCCACTCCAGCTGTAACGCAGTTCCGGCTCTGCTGGGTACGGAGGCCTGCCTCCGCGCTTGATGAGCCACCGTCATTTCCCTTCCCCGACTGTAATACAGGGCTTTTAAGGGCGGCGATGTGACTTATCTGATCTGATCGGTAATTACATTTTAAATTGAGTGACAGTAGGTATGTGTACAGAGAGAGAGGTCGGGGGGTCACTGCCCTCGTTCAGCACAGTGGCAATCAGTTTCTCCAATTAAATGCAAAATATCTCATCGGTGTGTGAGAGAGAGAGAGAGAGAGAGAGAGAGAGAGACCCTGATGTATAGTTGGGGTTAGGTTTGTTACACAGACATAATGCATTAACCACAAAGGTGTGTGTGTGTGAACTCTTCCCTCGCTGACTTTAGTAATACACCCTGGCAGCTCCAACCTACTGAGACCTTCATTCTCAAAATCCCCAAATGAATATTGTGGTTGTCTAATACATCATACACACACACACACACACACACACACACACACACACAGAGCGATGAGAGACGGAGGGAAGCCCTGCTTCTTCTCTCTGCTGAGTCCCTGACTGCAGCTGGAATGAGGAGATGAGAAGGGGGCAGTAGGTTTTCATTAGACTAATTGGAAGCGGGCGGCGGCGGGTGCACCGAGGACCCTGCCACCTTTACCTGCCCGCTCGCCCAAAGATACAAAAACCAGGGTGAAGTATGGACTTTTATTAACAACCTTTGCAGAAATACATGCAACATGCACATATGTTCATTTATTTCTGCTAAGGTCTGCTGGTGCCGTCTGCTCTCTCTATAAAGGTTAATGTGATAATGTATGTGTGTGTGTGTGTGTGTGTTAAAGAGAGCTGTTCCCTGTATTCCCAGATAAAGTCCTGTTGGTTTGGCACAGCCTGCAGTCTGCAGTCCAGACACCTCCTCTAATTCCAGACAAAAAAGGGACACACACACACACACACACACACACACACCCTATAAATAGCTTGAACACAGTGGACAGAGGGTTCTCCCAGTGGGTCCATCCTGCACTTTATCCCTCCATGTTGCTGGGCGGGTGGGTAAAGCCCCTCTAATTCCTCACACCGCCGGGGTGTGACTAATGCCCACTTTATAAAGAGGATGACACCTCGTTCAGCCCGATTTCCCGCTGATCCCGGGATCATCGCGCTCCGTCAGAGATCCGGTGAGATCTAGGAATGACGCGTCAGAGATGCATGATGAACTTTCCCAGAGACAGACGTAATGCTCGCTGATGAAGGAGACGAAACGTTTGCTCCTGCAATTTAGTCTTTCTTGTCTTTCCTGTCACCTGGCCAGTCCCCCTGCTGTCACGGTTCGTAAATGAAGGTGGTGGCACGTCCCCGTGTAGCCTTGTGGCTGGACGGCAGGGAGGACTCTGGTGGATCGTGTTCCCCCGGCCAAGACAGGGCGTCCAAGGGAGGCTCTGATTGTGGATTGCAGCTCTAATGAAGCCTGATTGTAGATCGAGCGCTCCGCCGTTTATCTTCGCGAGGCTGCGGCGGCGCGGCCCAGAGAGGAATCTGACGTGAGAGCGCTAACCAGAGACAGCTGGGGCCACGGTGAGATTAAAGTTGAAACACGGGGGGGGGGACCTATCAGAGGGGATAAGTATGGCACGGGCGCGGGTTACTGGCCTGTTTTCATCTCTGACCCAGGCACGGTGGCGCTGATTAACAGCCCCGACCGGGCTTTGATCGCGCCTGGGCCCTTCATGTGGCAGAGTTCGGCACATCTTGGCAACATCTAGCCTACATAATATCAATAACGTGGTTTTAAACAATAATCGAGGTATCTAAAAAAAAAAAAAACTGATTTCCACAGAAGAGAAAGCACCAGGACATATAAAATGAGGATAATACTGCATATGTCATTTCTACTTTTATTCTACTATAAAAGAACTAGGCTAGTCTGTTGCCTGTGTAATTTTAGAAATGCACGGCGGTTTGGCAGGCATGTACAAGTACAAGCAGTTGGGCAGTGGGGGCAAAGCGGGTAAGGAAGTGGACCTGTAATCGGAAGTTTGCCGGTTCGAACCGTGAGCCAGCAAGGTGCCACTGAGCAAAGCACCGTCCCCACACACTGCTCCCGGGGCACCTGTCATGGCCGCCCACTGCTGGATGATGGGTTAAAAGTTGCTGAATGTAGTTGGAAGGGGGTTAACATTGCAGTAGCCTACTTGGGAGGCAGAGACAGCCAAGAGTCTACAAGCAAAGTCTGTACCGAAAAATGGTGCTCGGGAGGTTTGGTCAGGGTACGTAAGCGAGATCAGGAACCGGGGACAAAACCAGGTGTAGCAGTCCAAAAAAACCCAGTAGCGCATCACCAATACGAAGGACTTGAATTGCAGCATGTTGCTGGTTTATCTGTTTCTTCTTGGCCGCCAGGTCCCGCATGCCCCCTGCTGAGTTGGAGGTCTCGCAGCCATTTTTATTCAGTGGCAAAAAAAAACACATTACATTCTAATGTTAAAAGATCACAATAATCTTTACATTTCCAACTACAATAAAAAAATATGAATAAAAATATGATACACTTAAATTATTATTTATTTTGTATAATGTACGGATGGATGAGCCGTACGCAGGTTGCCGACCCCTGATCTATCCTTTATGATACACTCTACGATACAATTTTGCTTTATTGAAATATTGAAATGTTTTTTAAAAATTCCTCCGGGATAAATAAAGCTTTTCCGATTTCTTACATTGTCAATGTTCAGTAAACATAAATGAAATAAAGAGCCAAAGGGCCATGTATCAGAATCAGAAAACTTTATTTATCCTGAAGGAAAATGCTTAAACAAATCATTTGCTTATACGATCATTGCTTCTACAAATCGTAATACAAATCCTATTCAGGCTGGAATGGCAGTAACTGCGCTCGGATGATAAAAACGCAGAGAATTACTGAGGACGCATGTTATGCATGCAGTATTGTAATATATTGGTATTGACATTGTGATATTTCGCATCACTTTTTCATTCAGCGACGTTGTTAGAATCAGGATAAAGAACTGCCTTTTTTCTGAGTTTTGGTCAGCGCTTTTTTTTTCCATCACTGCGGCCGCAGTCATGAAATATCTCTCCCCTCTTCATCCAGAGCCGGGGTTTTCCTGGCTTCGGAGACGCGGCCAGAGACGTTCCGTCAGCAAACCGGCCGCAAGCAGGTCCGCAGCTCACTTACCCAGAGTTCCGTTCCACCCCTGCGAGAGAACAAGAGGCTCCAAAAACAGCGGCGCGAGTGTCTGGTGTTCGGTCAGCGGTGAGCAGGATTAGGCCGCGTGGAGGGGAGCGCGTGGCTTTTGGGCCGTTTAGCAGCTTAAGGGCTTTTAGAATAGACGGGTGAGAGGAGCCGAGAGCCGAGGTGACGCTGCAGCCGCCACCCGCCTTCGGCCGCCGGCCTGCAGCCACCACCAGGAAAGTGATATCATTACAGATTACTGCTGATAAATACCACACAGTGTGTGGCTCTCTGTGCGTTTACAACTATACAGCGGAGGTATGTGCACAGGAGAGTCTGATCTACGGGTTGAAATGAAAATAATCAAAAATAATATTTTTTTACATTTTTTATTAATTTTTGTCTTTTGTATTTTTTCTCCAAAATAAATATGTGCGTAGCGATTTGAATTTCGTAATGTGTGTGTGTGTGTGTGTGTTTCAGGGCTTTATTTACTGCAGTTCTGTGTCCAGCAAGATGACGGACTTTGTCTCATCTTCCCCTCACTAGCGACCTCAGGTCAGAGGTCATGTGACCCCAAACCTGCTGTGACACTGCAGTCACCCTTTTATTCTCTCCCGTTCCTCCCACCCCATCTCACGCCAGGACTGTTTTTCACTGGGCCGTGACCCCTGACCCCAGCTGCCCTTGGCACCTGCTGTTTACTGTTTGTCCGAGTCCTGCAGAGGGCGTCTGTGATCTGTGGCTGCGTCTCTGTTCAGTCCGGATTCGGCTCTTAATGAGCCGCACACAACCATCAGGGGTGTGTGTGTGTGTGTGTGTGTGTGTGTGTGCAAGAAGTAAAGACTTGTGGCTGATTCGCGTCTGATGTATGTCAACGCACACCAGGTATATTACACACACGCGGCCTGTCTAGCACGCAGTTATTATGGGATGCATTTTATTGCATGTAATATCTGCAGTGTGTTCATCGCCCATGAACATCTGCGCAGCCGAGACCAAAAACAACCAAAAAAGAATCAAGATTTTACCTCTGACAACTGTCGATTTGGAATACGGATGTTAAAATCGTTTTCACAGTTGTCGGCGCTATGCGTCTTTTTCCGGAGCCAGAACCTCGCATGGTCCCCTATTTCGATGCTTTCCCTGAAGGCAGAGGTCAGAGTTACAGAGTTGGCCCACCTCAGGAGGCCTGTACTTGCCCCCGGGTCCTGCTGTTCCAGGCCTCCAGTAGAACTTCTGGTCGTTTTTACTGGAACACGACGACCAGGGAACCTCTAACACTTGCTGAATCTGGTGGACGAAACACGCTGAGGGGACGGACTGTTCGTGTTGCAGGTCCGGCTTTATGGAAGAAAAACCTTTACCTTATTTTCTCATCCATAAAAAAAATAATTATTATATTTTGCCTTTACAATTTTGCTGTAAATAATTTCAATGTATATTTTTCAATGCCAATGAACTCAAAGAAAAAGAACATTTCAAATAATATTAATTACCTTAATTTCTAATTCAACTGCAAAACTCCTGTAACCAGTAAGCATGAGCGTCACCTGGACTCAGTTTTTCTTCCACAAGCTTCCAACTTATGTGTGTTACTAACGGCGCTGAGTCTGGTGAGAATTGATCCTAATGTCAGCACTACTTGCTCGGCCTGTGGCGTTCTGACTCAATGCACTCAATTACAGAAAAAGTTCACATTCAGCCAGCGCTATAGACTAGCTATAATAGGTCTATTAATGGTTTATTAAAACAAGCAAATCAAACATTTTGCAAAGCTCGCTATATAGTTTTTAAAACAGGTACGTTGATGTGTGTGGGAAAGGGGGTTCAGGCCGTAAAGGAGGCGCTTCCTGTTGGCTTTAGTTTGGCCAGTCAGCCGGGGGTTAAATGGTTGTCTTTATTTACTTGTGTTTTATATAGTGTTAAATGTTTGTCCAAAACCAATATTAATGTCTAGCTACCGTCATACCACACATCCATTTCATTCTTTTCATTGATGAGCATGGCACTACCGGCACTAGCAAGCATCTAGTAAAACTCGTTCTTTGGTTTTGGAAAAATTGATCAGTACCAAAAAAGCGGCGTGTGACGATACCCAAGTGTAACAGCGGCCATTTCTCTGCGATAGTTGCGGTGGTAGAAATGGGCCCAGATGCTTCCACTCAATGGATCCAGGGCACGGATCCTCCATGCTTAATCATTCGTTAATAAGGCGCCGTTTGGCCGTGCCGGGCAGGGGCAGCTGGTTAGCACGTCTGTTTCACATTGGCACCCTCCTCCTCCCCCTGCGGGGGCATCTGATGATGCACCACCTCCGAGCGGGCGGCCGCTTTATGAGCTGGATTGTACCTCCATTTTACACGAACCCTGGCAGACGACGACAGGCGCCCCGAAAGGTCACGAATTCCCATATTTTGTCTGCTCTCCTCTAAACTCTCTCGCTCGCTCGCTCGCCCACTCTACATAACCAGTCCAGTCAGTGTCACCATCCCGGGACGGCGGGCGCAGGGCGGGGACGCGGCCACACACAGACACACCGATCACTCACGCACTCACGCCTAAGGACACTACAAACTCCGGGACTCCGACGCACCGCCCTGCGTGAACCGGACACTTTTCCAAAGACCTCTGGCACTGAGAAACACACTGAAACGATTTACAGGAAAATTCTAGATGCAAAATATTCAGAAAATATTCATTGTTTCAATGCAGAAAAAATATGAGGTCACACAGCTCTCGCCGGTGTTTAAAAGCTGCTCTACACGTTCATGCTCTTCTGATGGGTTTGTTCTGCAGGATTTTCTGTGTTTACACCAGAATCGCATGTTATGAGGTGAAGTGTGGGCTCCCGGGTGTTATAACTGCACAGGTCTGATGGGATCATCTCTTTACGGTGGCATCGGCGCGGGTCACAGGTTCAGGTGCCACCAGCTAGCGTGAACCCGTACATGGGGAAACTGTGCCTCCGGACGCTTCCGCCGCACGCTGACGGGATTGTGTGTTGGTTTCAGAGCTCCAGAGGGAGGGGAGCATCGAGACGCTCAGCAACAGCTCGGGCTCCACCAGCGGCAGCATTCCCCGCAACTTCGAGGGCTACCGCTCCCCCCTGCCCACCAACGAGAGCCAGCCGCTCAGCCTCTTCCCCACGGGCTTCCCCTAGACCAGCCGACTGCACCGCCATCTCCCACCTGTACGCATCACTGGGTGTGTGTGTGTGTGTGTGTGTGTGTGTGTGTGTGTGTGTGTGTGTGTGTTGCTGTTTACCTGACGTGAGTTTGGCAGTGCAGATGTTGAATTGTCCAGTGGGCGCCATGGTGGCACTGATGTGTTTCGATATTTTTCTCTCTTGTCATTGTGGGAATTCATTTTCTTGTTGTTTTTTTTTATATATATATTTTGACAAAAGTTACATACATTGTTTGTTCATTCAGGTTTTGAAATTCATAAATTGTGCTTTATTGTATGTATATAATCTTTCTATTTTTTAAAAAGAAGGATCATGTTCCTTGATGGCATGTAGCACCACTTGTTTGCATCTCATACTGAACTTTGAGCCATGTGGATTTCATTTCATCGGTTTTATTAATTTTGTTTTTGTATCTGTGTAATTTTATTCGATTGTGATCTGTTGACATGTTGCTTTTATCCGTGAGGGACAATTGAATTTGCAATCGTTGGCTTCCATGAATGCAGTCGGGGGAGAGAAGGTTGTACTGACGGGTGACCCTTCACACACACACACACACACACACACACACACTGGCATGTTGCACCAGTGCCATCACCAATCCATCAAATGATGGACAAGTTTACTATCATGATCCAAGTTGAACAAGATCTGCATTCCTCATGATGACTGTGCATGAATTTGCTTCGAATGTTGGGGCGGGGTGGGGCACTTGTTTTGTGTGTATGAATCGTGATTACAGGTTTTATCCTCGGGATATCAGCCTCACATCTCCACCATGTCTTCCACTGGAAATATCATGAACTTTCATACCTTGGCCAGTCGTTTTTTTTTTTCTGCTTTCGTTTTTAGCAGATTTGGAAATATAGTTTGTGTTCAGCCTTCATGTTGATCATGTTGTTATCATCTGCTCCCTATTGCAGCGAGACGGGCTTTATTCATTTAGGTGAAATTAAAATAAATTTGAAATTGCGTTTAAAAAAATATTGCATGTGGCTCAACTGATTTGTGTGAAAAAAACGTTAATTTTTAAGTAGCCATGAAGAAACACACAGAGGACGTGACTCTATGGAACATTTCCTTTAATAGCTGACAGCACCACCATGATGCAGGTCACAAGATGGATGGAGCGAGAAGGTGCGTGAGCTACATAATTCATAATGGATAAATATGAACACGAGTATTTAGCAGCATCGGCCGAGTTTGGTGGCTCGGCCTTGTCGCACTGCAGCCAGCCCTGCGTCCCTCCCGGCTCGCGGTGACCCCTGGAAATAAAGCCGAGTTCAATAATAATCCTCCACACGGCCACCACTCCACCACTCACACTCAACATGCATACGTTTCTAGAATAACGACATAGATGAAAATAAGCACTATTTACACAGACAGAAATTAATAATATAATAGTTATTATTATCTTTCAAAACGGGGCGTTGAGTTTCACTTCTACAAAAGAAAAGAAGCTGATCTGATTCGCTCATTGGTTCGGCTGGCAGTGAGTGTGAACCTCGGCCGCCCTGGAGGTCAAAGTTCATTTGCGGTCCTGAAGATAAGAGCAGAGGTCATGGCAGCTTTTCGGAGCTGCGTGGAAGCTGCGTTTTCCCCTTGTTTTTCGCTCGGCAATTAAAAACTGGCGATCAAAAATGAATTATACATACATACATACACACACACACACACACACACACACACACTCACACACATACATATATATATATATATATATATATATATATACACACACACACATACATACATACACACAGACATACACATACATGCATGCTTGTGTGTATATATGTATATATGTATGTACTGTGTGTATGTATCAAATCAACAATGCACAAATTTAGTTACACTCCCCTGAACACTTTTTTTTTTTACTTATTTTAAAACTTCAGAACCCAAGATAAAATATATATACTCCACATCAAAAGTAGAACTGAAATTATTATATTTTCAATTTTTTAATATATATGTGTGTGTAGTTTTCCTTTGCGTAACGAATTTTAATATTCGCGGGGCTTAATGAAAGTTAGTTTTACGTTAGTTAATTAAATGAGCGGAATGACTTTTAATCGCCGTGTGTATGCAGTTATTTATGGAGACTGTGTGACGTCATAAAAGCGGCGTGAAACGAGAGTGGACCCTGTCGTTTAAAAACGCGCGGTGAGTGCGTATTAAAATGATGGCGAGGGTTCGAGCCCACCTGCCGGACCACGACACCCTCGGAGCGGGAAATCTTCGAATGATTTTTGCCTCATGAACTCCCAGCGAAGTATATTTTATAAAAATTGAAGCAAGAGATGGCTGTAACGTTATAATTACGAGATTATTTGTTAATATGAGATGGTCCTGTTCTTTTACTCTCCATTACAGGACGCCGCGCCTGATGATGATGATGCGCGCACCTTTTGGCGCCCCCACCTGTTACCTGAGCGTCAGACCCCCCCTCGCCTTCATTAACAGATTCATATCTGGCGGGACACCCACTGGGTGCAGGGCGTGGCGTGCGGGTGGAGCAGGGTGGGGCGCCGATGTTCGTCCGGACCTCGAGATATTAAACTCTAAACTTTTTTTCTTATTATTGTTATAATTCTCTGTTCTTTGTCATTTGTTTTCTGCTTCTTTTAGTCGTTGGAATATTTCCCGCGCGGTATTTGGGACGTTATAACGCGGAATAGCTGCACAGCATGTAGACGCTCCTGGCGCAGATGCAGAGCGTCTGGGATTAAAACTTCATTCCGAATTTATCTGACTGACGTTTACGTGTTAATTAAATCCATCACTTTACATCATAATTCCGTTTCTTTTACGGTCCAATCAATAAAAAAATGACGATTTTAAAATGAAAAAGCAGCTGCGGATGATGGAATATTTTAAAAGATAAATCGCACAAAACGCGTTGCTTTTTCTGTCCTTTTCGTTCCTTTTCTTTATTTTTTTTGTACTCCGACATCCCTGCAGCAACAAGTGTTTCTTCTCTCGTCCGTCCAATCAGCGGCCGGGATTCGGTTTTACATCCGAAATTAAAATCGAATCGGAAAATATCGCGACGCCTTAATTATTTAAAGAGAAGCGAAAAAAAAAAACAGTAAAAAAGAGATTTGCATATATATATATATATACACACACACACACACATATATATATGTATATATGTATATATGTATATAAACTTTATAAACTTATATAAACTATATAAACTTTAAAACTTTTCTACTGCTGAAATCTGTTAGAAAAGCGTCCCGTAAAGAACTGTGTGTTCCGTCTGACGCGCGTGTGTGTTTCCCCATTCTTCACCTATTTATCTGTTTATTTTTATTAATATTTTTTATTATCAGCATTTATCCCGCCAGACCTGAAATTCGCAGCCCGGGGAGGGTTTTTTTTTTTTAAGGGAGGTGGAGAGTAAATATGAAGTGACAAGTGACGCTCCGCCAGCCGACTGGCGCCAAGCGGCTCCTTAACAGACTCAAACCCGAGTTCGTCACGGGTTCCGCCGGCCCGTCATGTGACCCGAACCGAACTTTAACACGTGACCTGGTCGGCAAGACGCGCGAAAGCCGCAGAAGCCGCGAGTTCGGTTTTTAATTTCGGACCGCGTGTGAGACGTTGGGGGTTCGAACCCGCATCCCGTCCTGGCTGTCAGGTGCGGAGATGCTGGGGAGTCTACAAAACACAAACACACACACACACACACACACGCACGGCAGATCCAGGTCCGGTGGGCGTTTCTGCGTTTATTTAGTATTTCTGTATAATGATAAGATGACGATAAGAATGAAGAGACGCGGACGCGCGGGATTCCCGTCCCGGGAAAAGTAAGGAGCGGAGCGGGGAACTCACCGTGTCTCCGCCGCGGGTCGAGCGCCGGTCTGCTCGTCTTCACTATTTAATTTTCATCTTTTTTCAGTGTAAAAAAAAAAAAAAAAAAGAAAGAAAGAAAGAAAGAAAAAAGAAGGAAAGAAAGAAACCCGAGCGGGCGGTCGAACGATGCGGGTTTTGATTGGACTTCGGTCTCGGGACCCGCAGCTCCTCCCGGCCGTTATAAAAAGCCCCGGCCGACCGAGGCGCTCCCTCCGCCGGCCACGCAGTGAAGGCTGGCCCGGCGACGGGGAGGGATTTCCCGAGCTCCTCTGTCATTGGTTAATATTTGATTCTGTTGACATGTTTTCGTGCCGCTAATGCTCCCGACACCTCCTCGGCCGGAGCGGAGCCGTGAAAACCCCGCCTCCGCCGGGCCGCAATTGGTCCGGAAAGCGTAAAATCGGCAATCAAGGGGGGCCTGTTCATTAGTGCTGGGAGCGGAGCGGGGAGGACGGCCGCGGTAGTCCGAGTTGCGCAGCGGCGAGGGGAAGAGCTCGGCACTTCGGCTCCGGCACTTCGGCTCCGGCTCGGGCTTGGAATGGTGACGGCGCGTTTCTGGCGACTGCCGGGAGGACCGGGCCGCGTTCCCCGCACGTTCCGGGGGGAGACCGGGAGCTGAGAAGCCGCGCGTTATTTCCCGTCCCGTCCGAAATTTTTTACGCGCTTCTGGATACGCGGAACAACGACGACGATTTTTCTTTTTTATTAAAAAAAAAACAACTCCCGACTCGTCACGTTGTTTTTCGCTTCGATATTTTTATTCTTTTTTTGGATGCACCGATGAGAGATCCAGTTTTCACGGGGACCATGGCTTATCACCCCTTCCCCACTCACCGGCCCACCGACTTCCCCATGTCCGCCTTCCTGGCGGCGGCGCAGCCCTCCTTCTTCCCGGCGCTGACGCTCCCCCCCGGCGCGCTCACCAAGCCCATCCCGGAGCACAGCCTGGCCGGGGCCGCGGAGGCGGCGCTGCACCCGGCGCTCAGCCACCACCACCAGGCAGCGCATCTCCGCGGCCTCAAGAGCCTGGAGCCGGAGGAGGAGGTGGAGGACGACCCGAAGGTGACGCTGGAGGCCAAGGATCTGTGGGACCAGTTCCACAAGCTGGGGACCGAGATGGTGATCACCAAGTCGGGCAGGTGAGGAGGGGGGACAAGAAAAAAAATATCTTTTTCATGTGTGCTGTACTACACTTAAAAACGCCCGTAATTCCTGCTTATTATTACGAGTTGGAATTATGGGGAGTTTTTTTTTATTTTTCACTTTATTTTAACTTTTTTGAGCCCGTCGTTTCTGCGTTATTGACCACGATCTTGGCTTTTTTTTTTTCCCAGGAGGATGTTCCCCCCGTTTAAAGTCCGGATAAACGGCCTGGACAAAAAGGCCAAATACATCCTGCTGATGGACATCGTGGCCGCCGACGACTGTCGCTACAAGTTCCACAACTCGCGCTGGATGGTGGCGGGCAAGGCGGACCCCGAGATGCCCAAGCGCATGTACATCCACCCGGACAGCCCGGCCACGGGCGAGCAGTGGATGGCGAAGCCGGTGGCGTTCCACAAGCTCAAGCTGACCAACAACATCTCGGACAAGCACGGCTTCGTGAGTCTTATTCCGCGACGCGCTTATTATCGTGGCGTCTCGGTAGCGACGGCTTCGCCTTTGCTCGTCTCTTATTGGCTATTTATTATTATTAATAATAATAATATGTATGTATTTATTTATTTATTTTTCACGCATGATTACCCGCATTATTCCGCGGTGCGTGCGCGCGCGCGTGCGTCATATCGCGCCTGCGATCGGCCCTTTTTTTTTGCGCTGTTTGAATGTGTATGTGTGGGCTTTTTTTTTTTTTTATGAAGAGGCCATAATCACACATCCGGGCATTTCATAACCGGTCACGTGACCGTCAGAAGCGTCTAAAAATCGTACAAAATAAAAAAACTGACGCATTTTTATTTTTAGACAGTAGATGGTCTGAAAAAGCGTGTGATTAATTATAAACGGAACGTGTTCGGGATTTTACTTATTTCTTTATTTCGAGGTGATTAAAGCGGGAGTGGCGGGAATAAATATTTCGTTGCTCTTGTCCCACCAGACCATCCTGAACTCGATGCACAAGTACCAGCCGCGCTTCCACATCGTGCGCGCCAACGACATCCTGAAGCTGCCGTACAGCACGTTCCGGACGTACGTGTTCCCCGAGACCGACTTCATCGCCGTCACCGCCTACCAGAACGACAAGGTGGCCGCTGCGCACTAACACCACTAACACCACGAACACCACGAACACAGCAACGAAGCGCGTCACTTCCACGTTTTCCGTTTTGTTTTTAATCGGTGGGGATCGTGATATGAATTGATGGTGGATTTATGGCGCCTGCAGCTCCGTGCTCGCGATCGTAAAGTTTACGGCAAGAGAGTCACAATCGATTAGCAGCACTTAGGCACGTCTCACACACACACACACACACACACACACACACACACACGCACACACACACCTCAGCAGAGCGGTCGAGGCCTGCAAGCGCTCTGATTGGTCCGTTCGCGGATTCCTCGAAAAAAAAATAATAAATCCACGCAGCAACGATCACGATTTCGGGAAAAATGTCGCGCGTCACATGCTCGCATTGAAAAAGTCGAAACAAAAGTCGAGTTTTAGTGCCGCTGAATATCCCCTCCCCGTCACGGAGCATTAATAATTGGAAGTATGAATATGATTCTAATATACTGTCGCCCTGCTCGCAGATCACGCAGCTGAAGATCGACAACAATCCCTTCGCCAAAGGATTCCGAGACACGGGCAACGGGCGCAGAGAAAAGAGGTAAAAGCAGGCATGCGCAGTGGGGTTATTATTAATAATAATAATAATAATAATAATAAAGATGAGGATGATGACGGGTCTGTGTCAATGTCCCCCGCAGGAAGCAGCTGACGCTGCCGTCGCTGCGGCTCTACGAGGACCCGTGTAAAGGCGACCGCGACGCCGGGGACTCGGACGCGTCCTCCAGCGAGGCCGCCACCGTCGGACCCGCGTCCAGCCCGCTGCGGTTCCGGAGCAGCCGCGGTAAATACCCTCTTATTATTAGCGTCGTTATTCATTTCTTCACGGCTTTAAATGGCTTTTTTTATTGTGTCATCACTGATTTAAAGTTTTGTTTCGTTGACGGAACGTTGCCTGAAGGTTTTTTTTCGCACAACGTCGTGATTCGTTTCTTTACAGCTATAAAAGGTTTATAAAGCGAATTATTTTTGTGTTATTGCGTCATCACTGATGACGGCAGCGTGTTGAAAGTTTGCTTTCGTTGACGGAACGTTGCCTGAATGTTTTCTCGGACAACGTCGTGATTCGCAGACGAGAAGACCTGCACCGACAGCGAGCACGAACTCGAGCCGCCCGACGAGCGCTGCGCGGAGCCGGCCAGCCCCGCGCCCGAGACGCGCTCCTCCCCGTTCAGCCCCGGGTCCGAGGAGCGCGCCAAGGACCAGAAGGACGAGCACCCGGACGCCAAGGGCCGCGGCGACGCCGCGTTCGGCCCCCGGGGCCCGGAGAAGGAGAAGCCGGACGGCCGCCACCGCAGGGACGCGGACGCGGCCAGGAAGGACGCCGACGGGGCGACCCCGGCCGCCGGCAAGGAGGCCTTCTCCCCGCTGATGGTGCAGACGGAGAGCCCGTCCCACTTCAGCGCCGGACACCTGCAGGGCCTGGCGCTGTCCGGCCTGCACGGCCAGCAGTTCTTCAACCCGCCGCTGCTCTTCCACCCCGGACAGTTCGCCATGGCGCCCGGGACCTTCCCCGCCATGGGCATGGGCCACCTGCTGGCCTCGGTGTCGGGGGCCGCCGGCCTGGAGGGCCAGGGGGGCGGGAGCACGCCGAGCCCCTTCCCCTTCCACCTGTCCCAGCACATGCTGGCCTCTCAGGTACCCCGACATTTAAAACGTTTTACATTTACAGCATTTACCAGACCCCCTTATCCAGAGCGACTTATAACCAGTAGTTACAGGGACAGTCCCCCCTGGAGACACAATGCTAGTAAGCGGGATTTGAACCTGGGTCTTCTGGTTCATAGGCGAGTGAGTTACCCACTAGGCTACTAGCACCCCTAAAACGCTCTTCTTCCTGTAGCTCTTGTCGTGTTTGCTGTACTGACAACCGCTTCTCCTCGGCAGGGCATCCCGATGCCGACGTTCGGGGGACTCTTCCCGTACCCGTACACGTACATGGCGGCGGCGGCGGCGGCGGCGTCCGCCCTCCCGGCCAGCAGCGCGGCCTCGTCTCTCTCCAGGAACCCGTTCCTGAGCGGCTCCCGGCCCCGGCTGCGCTTCAACCCCTACCAGCTGCCCGTCTCCATCCCCCTGGGCGCCGGCCTCAACCCCTCGTCGGAGTCCTCCAAGTCCGGCAGCAGGGAGGCCAGCCCGGCGCCCGACCTCCACGGCCACAAGGGCGGCGGCCGGAGCTCCGCGAAGGAATCTATGAACGAACTGCAGAACATACAGAGACTGGTCAGCGGCCTGGAGAACCAGAGGGACGGGTCCCCCACCCGAGACTCGCCCAAATGACCCCTCAGGAAGCGGGACTCTGGAGGCCTGGAGGAGCAGGGTTTCTTAAAAACCGATACGGAAAACAACCAAAAGGACGCGTAGAACTTTATATTCCGAATTAAAGAAGAAGAAGATGAAGACGCTTGATGTTCTAGTGGAGAAAACTTGAACAGACACGCGGGGAAGGACGCTGCGCAGACAATCTACACTTCATGTATCCACGTAGAACGTCCACCACGGCGAGGACAGGAGGAGCTTCCCTTCCTCCCTTCCCTGCCAATAAACGACAGAACCCGCTGGACCTCGAGATGTTCCTGCCAGAGCAGGACATCTGGAGCCCGAACAATGATTCTAACGAAAGAAAGAAAATTAAAAAAGATCTGCTTCAAAAGGGATGGGAAGGCAAAAAAATTATCATCATTATTTGGTTGATTTTTCTTATAGGCTCTCCGATGGACGATTATCCAAACTATTTATGTAATAAAAAAAGGAAACGTAATTCTGTAAATATGCTATGAGAATCCAATAATATGCAAATTGGTATTAATTTATTCAAAGCTGTACATTGGCGTGTATATAATATCTAGAGTTTAACTCGTTGCTTTTTTCGGTTCCATTTAACGTGTGTGTGTGTGTGTGTATATATATATATATATATATATATATACACACACACACACACACACAATTTTTAAATGAGAAGCTATTTAGCGCTTGTTCTGAAACAGAACTTCTGTTTCTGTCTGTGACTTGCTGTTTCATCCGCCCGATCCGGACTCTGGAACCTTCAGGTGACGTTCCTCCTCCACACCCGTCTCCCCCCCCCCTTTTTTTTTTTAATTACTATTATTTTCTCACAGTTTCAATAAAACGATGTGTTGAAAGTTATTGTTTACTCATTGGTTCTATTTATTAAATCAGCTTTTTCGTGCTGAAAGGGAACGTTTCGTTGGGAAATGTAAAAAATTTATAATACATAAATAAAAAATCCCATTGTTCACAAATGGCATACAAACTCAAATGATTTTTCATAAAATAAAAATGTATTGTATTTCTCGAAGTTCTTGGGCGTAGAGCGCCCCCTGTCGTCATGAAATCAATAATAGTAATAATAATAACAATAATAATAATAATAATAATAAAAAGTTTTACAATGCAAAAACGAATCGAATATTCTAGAAACAAAATTACATGAATAAAAAAATATTCAGAAATGTGTAGTAAATACGTTTAAATAGTAACTACAAAAAAAACAAAAACAAATAACAATCGAATTGACTAATTCTTATTGAGGAGCTTTCTTTCATTTCTTCATTGAATGCCTTTAATAAATTGATGATAACAGTACAATACTCATAACAGTGAAATAATGTCCATCGCTGTCCATGATACGGTGGGTATTTAAGGGTTGTAATGAGATCCTGGTCCGGGACGAATTTCCAGCTCCAGCTACATTAACAACAAGCACGAAACCCGACACGCTGTTTGCTTCTCGCATCTATTTTTCTAGACAAGCAAATGTGGCCCGAGTGTTTCGATCAGCTGAGGCCTGCGACCTCATGTAAATACCGACCCCGCACGTATGCAAAAAGTAGATCCGGTCGCATGGTGCGCATGCCCACGCTGGGGAAAGGGCCGAGGGCCGGGGCGGGGCGGGGCGGGGGGTGAGCCGGGATGCCTAAACGCTCTGGCAGCAGACAGGCCTTTGTCCAGCGGCCGGCGCCTGTCGCCTGCCTGCCGGCCACGGCGCCTCCCCGCACCCGCTCGCACCGCGACAGACCCCGAGCGCCGCGGCCCCTAATTACCACCCACACCCCCCCCCCCCCCCCACACCCTTCACAATCACCAGCTCCCGGTTTATTAGGAGCCCATTGTTGCGGCCTGTTCTCTTCGATTAAGCCAGCGAGCCGCTCGACCCGACACCGCTTGTCCGAAGGGATCAGCCGCCGACTGATCAGCGGGCCACGGGGACAGAGGGGCCCGGACTTTCTCTGCTTTCCGTTACCACGTCAGAACCGCGTCAGAACACCAAGCCAGCAGCGGTTCTCGATGTTCAGGAGCCCAGGACGGCGCAGGAATGCAGAATTCTGTCCTAGACCTGAACAGGTGAGCAGCAGGGGCAGGACGGGTGGTGGTGGCCTAGCGGGTAACACAGTGGCCTATGAACCAGAAGACCCGGGTTGCTCCAGGGGGGGACTGTCCCTGTAACTACTGACTGTAAGTCGCTCTGCGTTGTTCCCGAGTTTTCAGAGCACCGCGGACCCCCCCTCTCCCCAGGCAGAGCGCCCATGTAAAGCATCTGCTCCACTGCCAGCGGCGGTCCGAGACAAAGGCCGGCCCACCCCGGGAGGCCCGAAGGAGATGACCAGGCAACCGCTTCCCGGTCCCACAGTCCCATGGTGCGACCCACTCGCATTACTGATTCAGGAAGACATTTTCAACTTCTGTTCTGCGTAAGTCTTCCGGAGGCGGCATGTCAGCGTTGGCCTGCGCCACAACTCGGTCCTCGGAAGTGACTTCTCTACAAGCACAAGCAGCCTGATCACAGGTTCTTCATCCCAGTCGGAAACCCACCACCATCTCCTGGCCGTGTGCAGAGCAATGAACACACCTTCTACAATCATAAAGGTTTCGCCAGGAATTGTGGGCCCAAAATCAGATTTCAACACAATTCTGCACTCATTATATTTAATTATACAACAAAGCAAAGCATCAATTATTTAATAATTTTCAACCATTTCAGTCAGAGGGACTGATAACAATCAAGCTCTTAACACGAGCTCACAAGTGTCTTAGTGAACAGTGTTTTAATGTGAACAGAAAAAAAAACAGATGCACTTCCACCAGCCGCCACTAGATGTCACAATAATTCCCCTTTCAACAAGGTCATCGGCATGTTTTTAATACGCCAACGTGAAATTAAACTTCACATAAAGACAATTTTGCGCAAGATTTGACCCCAATATATTACCTGCCGACATGCATCCCATAACACCCTGCGCTGGAAGATCCCATTCCAGCCATTTACTGGAAGATAAAAATGATACGCGAACACTGATCTGTAGGATCATTTTAGGTGAATAGTAATGAAGTAACACTCCCTACCTTAACACAACCACCCACACACACACACACACACACTCACACACACACCAAGTGACCAAGCAAGTGGGTTCTTCTGTATCCACAGTACGAACGCGAAGACTGAATCAGACGATTCATCACAGCAGATCAAAAGGGATCTTTTGAGTGTGAGAGACTCCATTCAGCGGAGAGGAGACAAAAGACGCCGCTGAGACTGAAGACTCCGAGACTCGCCCGGAAACCGGCAGCTCTCACGCTGCAGGAGGCGCCAACGCCGACCGACGAAGCGGACGGAATCACGTGACATGGAAGGTTCCACTGGAATCGTTCAGGAAACGCAGAGGCAACGTTCTCCTTCATCAAAGACTAACCGTCCCTGTCATGAAAAAGCGAACTGATCCAGGATCAGTTGGGTCTTCTGGCTCATAATGAAAACTTCCGGATAGATCAGCTCTCCTCCTCACGCTCTCTACACTAGCACAAGAAAGAGGAAAATGGCAGCACGTCCATAGCATGCTGCTTCAGCCGAATAATAATCATAAATCATTAATTAGCAGATGCGTTTAAAATAAGAATAAATAACAACCTCATTACTTTTTTTTAAGTGCGCATGCTCACACAGGGAAAGTGATTGTCCCCTTTGATGAGCAGTGGGCAGCCATGACAGGCGCCCGGGGACCAGTGTGTGGGGACGGTGCTTTGCTCAGGTGCTTTGCTTTTTGCCATTACAAAAATATATTAAGAATGCTTTAAGCATATCACGGGTTTTCAATATTTTACAGTGATAAGTAATTACAGGTACAATCAGGAATGTGTTTAGTACATTAAAGTTATTACAGGTACAATCAGGATTGTGTTTAGTACATTAAAGTTATTACAGGTACAATCAGGATTGTGTTTAGTATATTAAAGTTATTACAAGTACAACCAGGATTGTGTTTAGTACATTAAAGTTATTACAAGTACAATCAGGAGCGTGTTTAGTACATTAAAGTAATTACAGGTACAATCAGGATTGTGTTTAGTATATTAAAGTTATTACAGGTACAATCAGGATTGTGTTTAGTATATTAAAGTTATTACAAGTACAATCAGGAGCGTGTTTAGTACATTAAAGTTATTACAGGTACATCCAGGAGTGTGTTTAGTATATTAAAGTGATTGCAGGTAAAATCTGGAGCGTGTTTAGTATATTAAAGTTATTATATGTACAATCAGGATTGTCTTTAGTATATTAAATATTTTACAGGTACAATCAGGAGCATGTTTAGTATGTTAAAATGTACCTTGCATTAGTGAGTGTTTGGACATGAGTTGCTGGAAAGGCATTAACTTTCATATGCATTTCTTATACATTACACTCCAACTGCCACTTACATTTAAATATTCCTAATGGTTTATTGTAATAAAACTAAAATTATTGCATAATATTTATATTATTTAAAGTTGAAAAAATAAGTAAATTCAGTTGGAACATGGGAACCGACGCCTACAGCTAACCTTGGTAAATATAATACCTCCTAATCTATGTAAAATGGAGGAAATAGTGTCAGGTTGAGATAGTAGAGATACCAAAAATAAAAATAAGGAGGTAGATGTGAATTTATCAAAAAAGAAGGAGGATTATTGCAAAAATTCATAACCGAGGAATAAGAAACCTGGAGAAACCTGCTGACGTCACGACACCCGCCCTTCCCCCCAAAATGTATTCCATTAGAATTTTTTATTTACATTCACATATTTTAAAGCATATTTTATCATGTCGCTGCCCCGTGGAGTAAGTTGCCTTCAAAGCTCACACTGGTTAAAAAATCCAATAACGCAGAACCGCTGATCAATAAGCAGGTTTATAACCGAATATAAATATCGATTTTTCATCCGACCCATCATACTCATACATTGCTATACTACAAAATGCATTATTACTTTCTTTTTATCCAACGGATGAAAAAGTAACGTTTATTATAATTTGCGCGATTTTAGCCAAATTCATTAAAATAGTGTATATCTCACAAACTATTAATTAACTAATAAGCCACACGAGCCAGTATTATATTTAAGAGAACACAGGTAACAGAAATTTGGTGCACATTTCAGATGTGATGTCCACCAGCCTGGAGGACATTGTGTCCATGGTAACCAGTAACGTCTAGAGTCTTGACACACCGGACATGAACGCACTTCTGGCTTCTTTTTTTGCATCTGGAGATGTGATTACGGACAGTAGTCTGGGGTGTCACGATAAAAACCCCGGTTCCCGGGCCTCTGACTGCAGGCCACACCCCCTTGGTGTAAATTTGCCCGCGTGTGCGCTGCAGAGTCGGGCCTCCGTCTCTTAATTCGAGGAATGGAAGCAGGCTCTGTTGTTCAGCCCCCGTCCGTGACGTCATTTCCGCCGCTCAGTACCCACGACGCTTCAGTGGAGCCGTGATGGGCAAAACCGGGTGCCTCCCCACCTCCACGCATATTTGATGAATGAAGCGCATGTGGTGTGTGTGTGTGTGTGTGTGTGTGAGAGAGAGAGAGAGAGAGAGAGGCAGCGTTGCAGTAGAGATGGGGACATGGGGACATGTAGACATGGGCACCAGGTCCTGGGTGGGAACAACACTTCGCCTCACCTTCACACCCGCGGGAGAAAAATATCACCCCGCTCATGCCCATATTATCACAAAATTATGAAACATTACTGAGATAAAACAAGGAACAAACCTCACCACTGTACAAAACGACAAGAAGATGTATAGAAATATATCCAGAAATAAAACTAGAGTTATGTATAAATGTTTTTCTGTCTGCTAGAAACGGAAGAATCATACAAATCGTTAAACATCCAGCATTTCGGCGAATATGCGTCTCATCCTGGATTATTAAAATCCTAACGAAACGTTGGAGCAAATATTACTGAAATATTACTGACGCACGTCAAGTTACGTGTCGTGTTAAACGTTTTTTTTTATAGCTGGGACTGCGTTCTGATGGGTCACATTAAACCCACTCCTGTTCCCAATTTCCACACCACGTGACGGTGGGAGTGAGGGACGTGAAATTCCCCGGGAGAAGGCGGCTCGGTCGTGCGGCGCTCAGGTGCAGTGCGGCTCCGGGAAGACGGTAAGGAATCTTTTTTTTTATTATTATTATTTAATACTTTTATCTAAACCCCGTCTTCGATTACTCGGGGCCCGAGGATAGAGATGGTTCTTTAGTCGAATCGACTCACGTTTAATTTTACTGTCACCGACGAGGGATAAAAGGACGTAAAAAAAAAACGATGCTGTCGCGGGATAAACGAACATCTTCCACACCTCCGATATCCCCCACTCGCTGGGTGGACGGGGATTTGGTCCCGGGTCCGAGGCCGAGGAGGCGGTCAGGGGCAGGAAGGCCTCAAGTGGCGCGAAAAAAGGAGCGCGGTTTGCAGCGATTAATGTCAGTCTGCACTGCTCCTACAATAATAATGTTTAAAAACTAAATACAGATGTAGCAACGCGATATAATAATAAAGTGATTTAAAAAAATATCATTATTTATAATATTACTATTGTGATGATGTTTATAACAACATCAATATTAAATATATTATTATGGCTATTATAATAAAAAAAAAACAGTTTTTTTTTAATAATAATAATATTGATAAATGTTAGAAATTGAAATTGCTGTTTAATTTTTAGTAAGTAAATCAAAAACCTTTCCTATTGTTACATAGTGGTAAGTGCTTACATTTGTAAATAAATAAAATAAAATAAAGGAAATTTTCTCATGATGAAATACGGCCATATTGGTGAAAATATTGTCCACAGCACCTCTTGTATGATTTATGTGGTTCATTGCTTTATATTTCCCAGTATGTGTTTACCACCTCCAGCCTCCACAGAACAGGCTCTGAGCGGCATGTACATCCACTCGTACCGCGCACTCAGTCCTCAGATCAAATGAAGGGTTGTGGCGGGACGCTGATCTTCATCACGTGCCGCACCGGGGCGCCATGCAGTGCTCAGGTGATTTACGGAGCTTTCAGCCTCCCGCTCCGACCCATTTACTCCAAGACCGCAACCATATTTTACACAAAACGAGCGGCGTTCAGACACAATCCTTCAACATCGCACCTCAACGTTACAGAGCGGCGCGTTAACACACCCCACAACGTTACAGAGCGACACATTAATACACCCCACAACGTTACAGAGCGACACATTAATACACCCCACAACGTTACAGAGCGGCGCGTTAACACACCCCACAACATTACAGAGCGACACATTAATACACCCCACAACGTTACAGAGCGACACATTAATACACCCCACAACGTTACAGAGCGGCGCGTTAACACACCCCACAACGTTACAGAGCGGCGCGTTAACCCACCCCACAACATTACAGAGCGACACATTAATACACCCCACAACGTTACAGAGCGACACATTAATACACCCCATAATGTTACAGAGCGACACGTTAATACACCCCACAACGTTACAGAGCGGCACGTTAACACACCCCACAACGTTACAGAGCGGCACGTTAACACACCCTACAACGTTACAGAGCGGCATGTTAACACACCCTACAACATTACAGAGCAGCGCGTTAACACACCCCACAACGTTACAGAGCGGCGCGTTAACACACCCCACCATGTTACAGAGCGGCGCGTTAACACACCCCACCATGTTACAGAGCGGCACGTTAACACACCCTACAACATTACAGAGCAGTGCGTTAACACACCCCACAACATTACAGAGCGGCACGTTAACACACCCTACAACATTACAGAGCAGCGCGTTAACACACCCCACAACGTTACAGAGCGGCGCGTTAACACACCCCACAAAGTTATAGAGCGGCGCGTTAACACACCCCACCATGTTACAGAGCGACACATTAATACACTCCACAACGTTACAAAGTGGCACGTTAACACACCCCACAACGTTACATAGCAGCGCGTTAGCACACACCACAACGTTACAGAGCGTCGCGTTAACACACCCCACAACGTTACAGAGCGGCATGTTAATACACCCCACAACATTACAGAGCAGTGCGTTAACACACCTCACAATGTTACAGAGCGGCGCGTTAACACACCCCACAATGTTACAGAGCGGCGCGTTAACACACCCCACAACGTTACAGAGTGGCGCGTTAACACACCCCACAACGTTACAGAGCGACGCATTCACACACCCCACAACATTACAGTGTGACACATTAATACACCCCACAACGTTACAGAGCGGTGCGTTAACACACCTCACAATGTTACAGAGCGGTGCGTTAACACACCCCACAACGTTACAGAGCGACGCATTCACACACCCCACAATGTTACAGAGCGGCGCGTTAACACACCCCACAATGTTACAGAGCGGCGCGTTAACACACCCCACAATGTTACAGAGCGGCGCGTTAACACACCCCACAATGTTACAGAGCGGCGCGTTAACACACCCCACAACGTTACAGAGCGGCACGTTAACACACCCCACAACGTTACAGAGCGCCGCGTTAACACACCCCACAATGTTACAGAGCGGCGCGTTAACACACCCCACCATGTTACAGAGCGGCGCGTTAACACACCCCACAACGTTACAGAGCGGTGCGTTAACACACCCCATACAGGTGGCATTCAAAATCAATCCTGCAACAGTGCACCTCAGTAACAATCCACAAAAAAATCCACTGGTGTGATCAGACATGTAAGCAACCTATAACTTGATTGTTTATATGTGACAAATTAACATATAAAAAAATGAACATTTAATTAATGAATTACTTAATTAATAACAAATTATTAATTAATCAGAATTGTTTGATTGTATGGGAGGGGTCATATTGGCTGGATCTGATTGTTGTGGGCTTCATGAGACCCCCCCACACACATGAATTACGCTTATGAATACACTCCATAATGCTACATAGTGTCACGTTAACACACCCCACAAGGCTACAGAGCGCCCTATAAACAGTGCCCCATTAACACACATTAGGTTATTAGTGGGGCAGTGGTGGCCTAGTGTGTAAGTAAACGGACCCGTAATCAGAAGGTTGCCGGTTCAAGTCCCAAATTGCCAAGGTGCTACTGAGCAAAGCACCGTCCCCACACACTGCTCCCCGGGCGCCTGTCATGGCTTCCCACTGCTCACCAAGGGTGATGGCTAAACGCAGAGGACACATTTCGTTGTGTCACTGTGTGCTGTGCATCACAATGACAATCACTTCACTTTTACTTCAATCAGGATCAGGACAAATCCATCCTGTACTGGAGTCTGCTGATGTATGTATCTCTGGAGATGGGTAGAGATGTAAAATTGTGTGGAGTTGGGTTGGGATGCGGAGATGTGAACATGTGGAGATTGAGGACGTGTGTAGAGTTGGATACAGGTGGGAAGTTTGAAGATGTGTAGAGTTTTATAAAGTTGAGAATGGGTGCCGAGCTGTGCAGAAATATGGACGTGTGGAGTTTTGTAAATAATACGGAGATGTATCTAGTTGTGACAGACGTGTAAGTGAGAATGTCGGTAAGGTTGTGGAGATATAATTATGACATCAGTGGTGTGGTGTGAATGTGTATAGAGTTGAGCAGATAAACGATGAATGTAAAGTTCAGTAGAGATGAGAAGGTGTGTACTTGTGGAGGTTACAGAGAATTGTGTAAAGTGGAGATATTAATATCAGGAGAACCGTCAGCAGCTCAATGACAGAAGGCGGGAGTAATATTCAGCCAGCATTTTACAAATCGAGGGGCTGAGTTGAATTGTTTTGGTGTGTATGTGTGAGTGTGTGTGCATGTGTGTGTGTGTCAGTGTGTGAGTGCGTGTGTGTGTATGTGAGTGTGTGAGTGCGTATGTGTATGTGTGTGTGAGTGCGTGTGTCAGTTTGTGTCTGTGTGAGTGCGTGTTCGTGTGTGGGTGTGTGTGAGTGCGTGTTCATCTGTGGGTGGGTGTGTGTGTATGTGTGGGTGTGCATGTGTCAGTGTGTGTGTGTGCGCGCGCGCGTGTATGTGAGTGTGTGTGCATGTGTGTGTGTGTCAGTGTGTGAGTGCGTGTGTGTGTATGTGTGTGTGAGTGTGTGAGTGCATATGTGTATGTGTGTGTGAGTGCGTGTGTCAGTTTGTGTCTGTGTGAGTGCGTGTTCGTGTGTGGGTGTGTGTGAGTGCGTGTTCATCTGTGGGTGGGTGTGTGTGTATGTGTGTGTGAGTGCGTGTTCGTGTGTGGGTGTGTGTGCGTGTGTGTGTGTGTGAGTGCATATGTGTATGTGTGTGTGAGTGCGTGTTCATCTGTGGGTGTGTGTGTGTGTGTATGTGTGGGTGTGCATGTGTCAGTGTGTGTGTGTGCGCGCGCGCGCGTGTGTATGTGAGTGTGTGTGCGCGCGCGCGCGTCCGTGAAAACACCGCGCGCTGCGCCCCCGAACCGCATCCGTGGCGGACGCGCGGTGTCGTTCTGGTCTCCGGCGGCGTCGCGGGGATAAATCCGCTCGCCTGGACCGCAGAGGAAGCGCGGCGCGGCGCGGCGCGGAGAGACATGGAGGATCCCCGCATATAACCGCCGCTGAGGTGACGTGACCGGCGCGTTCAGACTCGGGGGCATCGCGGTGATGCGATTATCCGATCACACGTTACTTCATTAGCGGACGTGTTGTAGGCGTATTATAACATTAATTACATGTTAATAACGCAGTTAAATAATACAATCGCAAGTACAATCGCATCATTTCGTTGGTGAACGAGAAGGTCGAGAGTAGAATTGCGTCTGGGCCGAGAAATATCGTATTTGTATCATGGGAGGTAAATTTTTCGTTTAATAACGTGGTTATTGAAGCAAATGTTAAAAAAAGAGGAGCTCTAAAATTAAAAGAGATCGAGATTCCTTGGAAATATGAATTAACACATTCATTGATTCATTTGATTTGATTATTCACCAAAAAAACTGGGTCATTATTGTCATTAGTATTATTACCAATAATAATGCAACATGCTGCTATTCAGAAGATTTTTGTTTAATATTTTATATTTAGACTTTACGGAATTCCCAACAGCCTATCGATTTGTGAGGACGATCTGGGTATCCAAATGAAAAGTATATTCGTGGAAGTGCTGGGAATGAGCGCTGTGGGCCCTACAGGAGGCCTTCGGAGAAGTTCTGGAGGTCTTCCGTGCACACGTTAACAGGCGTGTAGGGTATTTGTCGGGGGCCTGCTTCGTACAACAGAACACCACATCCATAAACGCGCTGCGTTTACATTTTCTGATGGCTTTATAACATGCATCATACCTGGAGCTTTTTAGCCAAAGCCAGGGACATACACAAAAAGGGTAAAAGAGACGTTCTCTTAAACACGCAGACGCTCCGGTCCGATCCTCCAGGAGCAGGGCGCTTCTCCTCACCTTCCACGTCCAGGCCGCCCTTCAGCGGACGCGCAAAACAGCATCCCAGGAGCCGTGTGCGGAGAGCAGCGTCTGCCACGCATAGTTTGGCGGATTATATGTCCAGAGTGACGCGGATGTAAACACAGGCCGCGCTCGCCGGCCTTACTTAAACAGAGCATTTTGGGCTGGAAGCTGTCAGCCCTTATCTTTATTACGTCTGGCCCGCCGCCTTTTATCTGGAGTGCGGCGCACTCACGCTGTTTACACGCCGCAGGTCGGGGAGAAGCTGGGCCGAGCGCTGCGGCGAGAGAGGAGGCCGGGCCGGGCGTAAAACCCGGGCGTCGAGGCGTGAGAGCCGGGCCCCGACGCCGACCTCGCCTAATGGAAGCGGCCCCGCGCGGCCCTGTTACATAAAACTTGGGTGCAGTAACGTGGGAAGCATAAATATTTAATGAAACAATTCCTTAAAACAAATGGGTCCCGGATCCCTTGAAGCGAAGGTCACAACGTGTTTATGCCAATGAGCTTCACTTCAAAAAATGCAAATGTTAATGTTTACCTCATATCATATTTCTTATCTGTCTGCATTTGAGTAATGAGAACCATTATGGAACATGAAGTGCACTCAGGTTTCACTACTAAGGTTTTAATTATTATTAACTCATATTCGGCTGGTTCTATGTATACGCTCTTCGCTGGGAAAATGGCCGAGGTAAAAACATGGCGGCTGCTTTTGTCCTGAATGTAGGTCGTGACCAACTCGAGATCCATTTTCTGCCCTGTTTCTCCATTTTCAAATCTGAGTTTGTCAGTGGCACATTTTAATTTCAACACGTGTACACCACATGGGAGAAGATTCAGTAGAAAAATATACACATTTATCAGCTGAAATCCCTTCCTGTTTGGGATTTCTGCAGTTTATAAACTGTTTATGAACGATGGTAAATAACACGGAAAAAGACAAATGATGCAATGGCGGATTTAAATTTTTGCTTATAAAGTAAAAGTAAATGATCGATCTGATATTTCTTAAGTGACCATAAAATTTTCCTTTGAATAATTTTTTTCTGATCCAGATCCCTGCTTATATAATAAAATGATAAAGAAATATCAAGCAATTTACAAAATTTATATATATATATTATTTAAATATTTGATGTGTTGTTTATTATGATCATTTATATTTTGCAGACTGTATTTCCATTGAAAACTTATTTAATAAATGAAATAGCTACTTATATAAAAACTAATTTAAACAAACAAAAAAATATCTAACTGTACAGCTTACTTATATATTAAATATATAAGCTTATTAAGCTTATATATTAATAAATACAGCTTGCTTATATTAAATTTAGTATTGAATTGTGTAGTTATATTGCTAATAGGGATTGGATGAAATACATTTATTTAGTAGTATAAGTTTACCTCTATAGTTTACAACTGAAATGACTGAAATACATTAAGTTAAAATATTTCTTACAAAATCTTTTCATTTTACTCATTCACATTACTATGAAAACATCTGTAAGTATTTATTTTGTATTTTAATTCTAGTTACAAATTGTTGGAAAATGTGTATTTATATACAATTAATATTATTTATTTTTGTTCTCCACACAGAAATGCTCCAAGAGAAGGTCTCTGGTGTGACGGATGAGGTTTTGAGTGCAGCCCAGTCAGGAGGGCTTCCTGAGCTCACCACCGACTCCACACATATGGGTCTGCCTACAGCTCCCAGCATCCCACATAGCAATGAGCCTGACCAGGTACACAGCGTTCAGGGTGCGACTGAAACGTGTCACATCGGCTCAACAAACCAGTTCAATTCACTCGAATAAATGATGCTCTTGCATGCTTCACAACAAGGACAACCAATCATCTCTGTAGATCCGACATTCACAGCATTCTCCTTTGGATTCCAGAACATCGAGAACATTAAGGTGGTGCTGCACGAACGCGAGCTGTGGAAGAAGTTCCACGAAGTGGGAACAGAGATGATCATCACCAAAGCTGGGAGGTGAGAGCAACATATTGCAACGTTATCGCTGCCCTATCAGCGTGCTGATCTGAGCTTCTGAGTCGGAGCTGGATTCCTGCGCCCACGAATATGTAATTGGAAACACAAATGGCTGCCGTGTGCTAGATTTAATGTGGCCCGCGGATTAGGAGGAGGACCCCGGACATTAACCAGAAGAGGAGTCGGCTCTATCTGCCAGTCTCGCTGGCCATTTCTCAGCGCGTTTGCATGCGAAACGTACAAGGTCACCGCGATTCCCCTTTAATGCCGCAGCCCTCTGAGAGATGGGCTTCCCCCTGTCCGGCTGATCGAGTGCACCGGGGATCCTCCAGGCCTTTGAAGCGCTAAGCAGTGCCTGGTTACACAGCTGCGGAGGTAAAACGAGCCTGGGCTTACGGTGGGACCCGCAAGGCCTACGCACGCCAGCGCGTAATGGCCTCAGCTACGGCGCCGCGCTCTTTAACTTGCCCGCGTCAATCAAAGACCCCCTTCCAGAAACATTTTGTATGACGCGAAAAATAGATATTAAATCAAGAGGGCCATGAGACCATCAATTTGTCAAAAAGTCATCAGGTCGCTGCCACGGCTGCTTTTATTAAAAGGGGAGATGATGTATGGGGCCACAGGCGGGTTTCGCGTTACCCCGCTGACTGCTCACTCACTTGCAGTCACTCGGACATTTTGGTTTCGCAGGCTGGCACACGGCAATTTTCGTCCTTTCATTTGGTACAGTCGATTTTGCAGGCAGTAGGTATAAAAAAAAAAAAAAAAAAACGAAAGAGCAAATCATTTACAAACAAACATAGTCCCTTACTGGTATTATTATAGTTATTTTATAAATGTACATACACTACTGTTCAAAAGTAATACATTTTTCTTCCGGGAAAAATTAGAACAGAATAATAAGTATTCCATGTCAAAGTTTTGAAATAATGATGTCGTCGAACCCACATATGCTGCACTAGATACTGTGCTCTACTAAGTATTTTCGGCCCTCCTAAATTAATTGAAAAGGGTCGTCAGTGATGAAGCTTTTAAATAATACAGCATAGCATCAACTGGAAGTAATTATTCTGCAGATATTCCCACATTAACAGCCATTTCCAGCTTCCAAAGTCATTTACAGCACAAAAAATCACTGTTTATCACTTTTTAAATGTTCCCTTTCAAAAATTAGAACATTTCTAAATTACCCTAAACCTTTAAACAGAAGTTAATGTTAATGTTGTTTTTTTATTATACCAGGTTTTTTTATTTTACCACATGGTTCACTAAGCAGTCGACCTCTCAGGACTGACTGGCCGCTGAAAGGTCACTCTCTGCGTTTGTTGGTATCGTGATGGGGGGTTGAAGGAAAGAACGTGGTGTTAGTACTGAAGAACAAATGTGAGGGTGGTTCTGGCCGATGGGACGTTACTGGGACAGGGATCACCGGACAGGTCCTAAATCCTCCTCTTATCATTAGGACGGGCGTTGTGCGCCTCATCTGTAGCGGAAACGATAAGGGGAGTTTTTTTTCGATCCGGCGGTGCAGCTGGCTCTTGATGGATGGATGGATGGATGGCCACTCGGCTCGATCTGTAATATGTTGCCGTTTCTAATCCTCCTCTCCTTCACACACAGATCCAGAGCAGATCCAGTTTAGCACAGACACACAACCGAGCCAGGACGTGGAGGCCACGCAGAGCCACCATTTTACTGCAGATGCATGGCGACTGACACAAACAGCGTCAGGATGGCTGAGCCACTAAAAGGCCCTTTTAGACATGCCATGTGATCCACAGCAGCCACCGCTAGCTGAGTGCGGACAGGATGAAAAGTATTCCTTGTATTCACAGCAAAACATGGCACGATATTCGCCTTTTTCAGAAGAAAAAAAAAAAAAGTTTAGCATGGAACAGCCAACTAAAAGGAACCATAGTGGCTGAATAAGGACGTTACAGAATGAGGGTGGCATGTTGGCAGACTGATTTCTGCATTTGGAGTTATGCCTTGACAATTACTTGTGTGGGGTCAGAGGTTAAAAAGCTGCACGATTTATTATAGAGTCACAAGTTAATACTTGTAAATAACATAAAATGAACTGGAAATAAAATATATCACGTAATACTGCTATTTCTGAAACTGCCTGCATAATTAAATATAATTCTGTATTTGCATAGAGTTATATAATATCTAAAATATATCTATAATGTTTTAGGATTTTTTATGCACGCAGTACTCTGCAAAATAAAACTAAACCGCCGTTTAACTAAGCCACAAGAATTTTTTTTTTTTGCTTGTAGGAGAGAGTTCATTACTTCCAGTTTTTCTACCACAACTCTGCACATCAACATCAACATTGCTCACACTTTTTAATCAGTATTATTTGTGTGTTTAACTATTTCTGTGTCCCTTTCAGATTAGTATCAGTGCTGACTTTGGCTGTTTGCATTTGCTTTTGATATTAAGAGAATTAAAAAGAAGAAGAGAACCTGCTCTTGGCTGCTGTTCGGGTGTGATAGAGAGTTTGTCCTGGGACAGAGCAGGCCAGGCGTGAGCTCTCTGATTGGATTTCAGAGCGGGACCACAGAGACACAAAGATCATTTCCTTTGCAATCCCTGACCTCTCACGGGCCATTAGGGGTGAAGCCATCCTCAGTTTTGTAGCCGTGGGACCCTGTAAATATTCACAGGGAGCTTTTTAGCGCACGGTGCAGGTTGAACCTGTTGGCAGAGGCACCAGCAGATAAACCGACGTTCTTAAAGGGGCATGACACGTCTCCTGTATAAAGCGCTGTCCATCCTCGGCTGCCATTAAAAAGCACTTAGGTTTTATAAGGGCATAGGTTCCTTTTGCAAGTCCATTTGACGCAGATGGGATGAAAAAGAGAGCCATTTTCGGGAAGAGGTCATGGAAGGTAGCTCCATTGATGTGTTTTACAACCATGTCTGCTATATTAGCATATTCTGTCTGTCATCCTGTACTCTTTTTTTTTTTTTTTTTTCCTGTGTGTGCATGAGCAAAGACGAATTCCCACATTTTACAGAGCTGCTCCATCAAAACAGAGTCAATCCCCAAAAATATATGTCTGCCTAAAAGCAAATTAGTACCAGGCACAAACCCGGATTTCATTTTTGGGGTTACAGAAGGGATAGATAGAAATGTTTCAGTTTTGGGATCTTATTTGAATTATAATTCGGTGCTGGGCCCAAACAACATGCCAGCTTCACACTTATGTTAAGGACTTTAATGCCACCTGTCTCCACCTTGGGTCTTCTCAGAAGATTCACCCTTGATATTCCCTGGAAGTGACCTCAACTGCTTCTTACAAAGACTTATCCATCTTAAGCACAGGTTTAGTGATTATCGAGCCACTAATCACACACTCATCTGCCTACATCAAACACAAACTGTGAGGCTCGTACACTTAAGGCTTGCTAAGACCCTTCGTAAAACCCATAAGCAGATCTTGCTCGGCCGTTACATGGACACCTCAGATTTTCATTAGGCCACCGGAAGGGAAAATCTGTTCCAGGTAAAAGACAATAAGCCACACGACATAGCTAACGCACTTCAACCCAAGGGGCTGAAATCCACAATCCCTGTAAAAAAGGGGCCATTTATGGTCATATTTCAAGAACTGAGACTGCCTTGTGCTTTCAAAATAAAAGTCTCTATACAGTCCTTGAGCTGCAAAAGGTTTAATGCAAAAATTCGGCCATGATCATAAGTGCTATAATGAATAAAGGTATTCATATATTTTTTTACACAAATTCAGATCAATGAATACTCATGAGATGCAATCAACGTTTTTTTTTCTCTTAAGCTCAGCGGTAGTAATGTTTTAGGCACTCCTTTCTAGGAGGATGTTCCCCAGCTACAAAGTGAAAGTCACCGGGATGAATCCAAAAACAAAGTACATCCTGCTAGCGGACATTGTCCCAGCTGATGACCACCGTTACAAGTTCTGTGACAATAAGTGGTGAGTACTGAAACCATCGTAGGCAGCTCGGTAACGTCTTGTTGCTGTTGATTTTACATAATTTATATTATTGTTTTTTTTATTTTATGAAAAAAAGAACACAGAAATCAGACTTATTTTCTTTGAATGGAGTCTGCGAATGCATTCTTAAGTGTTTAATTGTGTGACACACCAGGGAACAGCACCCAGTGCACACAATGTAATATGTGCATTTAACCATCACCCTTAGTGAGCAGTGGGCAGCCATTAAAGCCGCCCGGGGAGGGCGGGACGGTGCTTTGCTCAGTGGCACCTTGGTAACCTTCTGACTACGGGCCCACTTCCTTAACCACTAGGCCACCACCATTCCTAAAAATATTTTCTTTTGAAAAGAATGGCTTGTTCATGTTCCAATTTTACTATCTGTTTATGAACATAAAAAAAAAAATTGGGTCATTCTATATTATAGTCAAATTTATTTCCTTTATTAATCACTTAGGTTTACATAATAATTTTTTTACAGTAATTTAAATAATTGCATTTGTTTGATCGGTTATTATTGTTATCGGTTAACTATTACGATCGGTTATATTTGTATAAATGGCAGTAGTTGGATCTATCTATCAAAACAAATTGTAATTAAAAAAAAAAAACATTTCAATTTAACAGTTGTTCCACCACAACAGGCCTCGCAGTAGAAGCTGCGGCTTGTCATTAACACACAGTTAATTACTCCAGGTTACTGGCACGCAGCCTGTCAAACCCCTGGGGCTAAAAGCAACTGGGAAGCCTTGCTGGCCTCTGTTTGACCCTCAGCCGTAGAGTGGGTCCTCAGAAGAAGGGACTATTACCCGAACCTGCATTTGGCATTGGGATTAAAAAGCAACAACTGTTATCCAGAGAAGAACATTTTCAAATCCCACCACCACGGTTCTCCAAGAGTACCAGCATTTTATAGCCATTTTTCAAGATCTGCGGAATAGCCTGGAATTTCAGCGTTCCCCAGCGTCGGGCCTGGAGTTCTTCAGCAACACCTTGCAGGCACATAATTAACAAAGATGTTACGGTCAAAGCAGTCACCCTGAGTCTATGGGTTGAGAATGTCAGGTTCGTGTCATGCTTAGAAAGGTTTGTTTTTTTTTTTTTTTTTTTTTAGGATGGTGGCGGGAAAAGCTGAACCAGCCATGCCCGGGCGTCTGTACGTCCACCCAGACTCACCTGCAACTGGAGCTCACTGGATGAGACAGCTGGTCTCCTTCCAGAAGCTGAAGCTCACCAACAACCACCTAGACCCCTTCGGGCACGTGAGTGGAGTCTGTCGAGGGTGTGGGTGAATGGCTATTTTTATCAGACATTACAGTATACACCCCACTGAGAAAAGGGGGGGTGAGAGCATCTACACATGCCTACGGCATGACTCTCCATCCGGTGGCGATGTTTGCCTCAGGAGGTCTTTAAATGTTGGTTGCTTGAGGAAGGTCTGCTCTAGTAAATTCACACAAGGCTATTTGTATATGCCCTTATTTACCTTTTACCATGGTAAGGAGCTTTCCTGCAGTTACTTTGGATCCTGACAAGTAAAAAAAAAAAAACAAAAAAAAAAACGAAAGAAGCAGTGATATATTTAAGCTTCTCCAGGGTAAAAGCCAGTTTACTCTCGTTGGGGAAAATTCTGAATAACAGGCAAGGCAGCCATTGTAAAATACTTCTCCCCCCACCCCTATTGGGAGATTAAACGCTTAATATCACTTAAGTGGCTACTTGGCCAGAGACTCTGGCCTCGTTCTCAGGGGCGATCCCGCAGCCTCCACTGGATATTGCTCTATGGGACCGATGCCAATACACAGCAGAAACAGACTGGTTATGTAGTTATGTCCACACAGACTCGTATATGAGTTGAGCAAGGCTAACACTAATAGAGCAGACGGAGGGGGCGGGGGGGACTCGCTGGTACACAGTAGGTCAGCGGTGTTTTAAGGTAAATGGAGCAGTGACACGTTGAGAAAAAGAGAAAGAGGAAGAGAGGAAAAAAAAAAAAAAGTATTCGGCTCGGCTGGGGTGAAGAGTGCGTCTACGGTGGAGAAGCCCAGAGCGACCCAGGGACTGCCTGTCCAAAGCACTCGCGTCAGAGGAGGAGCTCATTAGGTTCATAACCTGTTGGCTCCACGCTAGGTCCGGCTGTCAGGAGCAGTTGAGCGCCTGGGTAGTGATAAGGGCGAGTAATGAGCACGGAGAGAGGCAGCTAAGCCCGGCTGACGCCCACACCAGCAGGGGCACCAGGGCTTCTGGGAGAGCCTCTCATCACGCCGCCTTTACACCAGACACCAGTCTCGCGGTTGGCCCACTGGTCCCCGCCCACTACGACCACAGCCCACTACGACAGACCATATAATACACTCATTAACATAATAGATTTGTTTTTGTTGAATTAATATCTTCAGTTTGACAGTCCTGACGTCCTGCTAGCAATTTGATGGCTAATGCAGTCAAAACCCAAATAAAATGCTAACCAGGGTTTGTGGCCACTGATGTTCTAGAACGTGCTTAATTTCAGTCCCCAGGCTTAAAGGCCGCTCAACATCAGTAGTAAAAATATCTGTGAACTCAGCCTCCTCTGCTACTGTTGGCCTGATGACAGCACTGATACTACTTCACTCCTCACGATCCAAGCGCTGGACTAATCACAGCTGGTCTTACGCACATGTAGCACAGGTAGACTGCCTTGAAACTAAGAGCGAGGAGATTAAAGACACCCGACACCTCTGGATTGATCCAGCTTCATCAATACAATTAGACGGGATTTGCATTCGGCGCCGTGAATAATATCACATGGCATTACCGCACAGACACCAGCCGGGGGAGCGGATAAAGGGTCACATGCATCTCTGACCGGCCCCGTTCCTGCTTGATGCTGTCTGGGAGCTGTCTGCTTCAAACGTCCAGAGTTCAGAGTGGGCCTGTGCTTAACCTGCTCTTGCCCTCTGTGCTCCATTACTACAGACTACTCTCAGGCTGGCGCAGGGGAAAAGCTGACCCCTCCTCCCTCTCAGCTGGGAGGCTCAGTTGGGCTTGGGTGAGTCTGGAGGGTGTGGGGGAAGACCTTGATACTCATTGGCACTGACAGAGCTGTACTCACGGATGACCCCGGCCTGACGCTCCACTGAACACTCAACACAGGGCCATTCCGAGACTCCCAAAGTCCAGAGAGTACACTGAGCAACATGCAAAAAGGAACTACAGTGGAAAAAAAAATTCAAATTAAACATGACATCATTATGTTAAATGTGTCATGCAAAATTAGTCCTGGTTCTTGTACTGGAGCCAGAAACATATTTTGGCATATTTTGTATTGCGCTAAAATTCTGGTAGTCTGGGACACTGATACTCTCAGCCAAACACTTCTTTTTATTGCCAATGAATCCTGAGCACCTTGAGCAGACACAACAGATTAAAGAAACTCCCCTCATCTTCACTCAAGGCTACAAGCATTCCCACTGAGAACAAATTCCCTCCCATTGAACAAGACAGAGCCAGGAAGAGGCAGGAAGAGTCAGGAACACTGGAATGGAATGAATATGTAGATCTCAGTACCAAGTTTGGTGTAATTTATGTGTACAGTAACCCTATATTACTCGCACTACTCCATCTATTCAATGGTGCATTATGGAAAGAGTGGGTACCACCATTTCCCATAACCTGAAATGGAAGACAAGCATCTCCTCCATCCTCAAAAAGACTCATCAGAAGATTATACTTCCTGAGACAAATGAGGAAGTCCAGTGATCTACAGGAGCTGCTGATCCAGTTCTACACTGCGGTCATTGACTCTGTCCTGAGTTCCTCCATCACAGTGTGGCATGGAGCAGACACTAAACAGAACAGACTGCAACAGACTGTTATTCATCTCAATAACCATGAAAAAAACAGGGAAGGTCATCACAGATCCCTCACATCCTAAACACAGACACTGGCAGACGACCTAGAAGGCTTCAGACCAGGAAATGAAATTTGTCCTCTGCATTTAACCCAACCCGTGAGCAGTGGGCAGCCATGACAGGCGTCCAGGGAGCTCAGCAGTGTGTGGGGACGGTGCTTTGCTCAGTGGCACTTTGGCGGATCAGGATTTGAACCGGCAACCTTCTGATTACGGGGCCACTTCCTTAACCGCTAGGCCAACACGGCCACAACTGAACTGTCACACACATTCCAAATGCACTTTATGTATACTTGTGGTTTTATTTCTGTAATCTTTGTAATTTCAGTATATAACATTTACATTATATTGTATATTGTTGTGTTTTACACCATCGAACAGAATCCAATTCCTTGTATGTGCTCGCTCACACACTTTGCCAATAAACGCGATCCTGATTTCTCATTATCTCCGCAGATCATCCTGAATTCCATGCATAAGTACCAGCCCAGGTTGCACATTGTCAAGGCAGACGAGAACAATGCCTTTGGTTCCAAGAACACGGCCTACTGCACTCACGTTTTCCAAGAAACAGCCTTCATCTCTGTGACGTCTTACCAGAACCACAAGGTATTTGCCATTTTTATATGTCCGGAGTCCCGGGTAGCAAACAAATGGACACAATGATTTATATGTGGCAGAAGATCCTTCCTAAATCTTAATGAGTGCCACAGTCAGCTGATATATGGCCAGAATACCGGGGTGCCAGTTTGCATGAAACCGACGTATCACATGCTTTCAATTACAGAGAGCCAACATTGGTAAGGCGAGGGCTTCATTATTCAAACATTTTATGTCTCATGACAGATAACTCAGCTGAAGATTGAAAACAACCCCTTTGCCAAGGGGTTCCGTGGCAGTGATGAAGGAGACTTGCGTGTATCCAGGCTTCAAGGGTAGGCAAACGTAAAAGAGCGATCAGACCTCAGCAGTGTTTGACTGATCTTTGCCCATCTCCTGGTTTCCTTTCTTCAGGAAAGAGTACCCTGTGATCTCCAAGAACATCGTGCGACAGAGGCTCATCTCCACGCACAGCCACCTGAGTGGGAAGCTGGGATCAGGATTGCTGAACGGTCACCCGCAGGTGCTCTCCCATTACCAGTATGACGGCGGGTTCGCTCGGCCAAAGAGCAGCCCCCAGGATGCCCACAGCAGCCCCTTCGGCTCCAGCCGTGATCCTGGTGTGCTGTACCACTGCTTCAAACACAGAGGTACGTGTTGACCATCCGAACGGTCCGCCGAGCTACCGTTTGGTTTATTGAAACGTTTTGTGAAACAATTTTTTTTCACAGAGAACACAAACAGGCACCTGGAGTTCGGCTGCAAGCGACCTTACCTGGAAGCTACGGCCCAGCCAGTGTCGGAGGAGCACTACTTCCATTCTTCTCCTCCTTCTTACGAGCCTCCCCTGGTGTCTCACTCTTACTGCGGTGAGGCACTGGGCTCCAGGGAGGCTTGCATGTATGGGGGAGTGGACAGGGAGCCTGGCATGGGGTCTGGAGCCCCAGGCGCTGAAGACTTGCCACCCCCGCCCTTGAACTGCAACATGTGGGCGTCGGTGCAGCCCTACCCAAGATACGGCGTGCAGAATATGGAGGGCATGCCCTACCAGCCCTTCGGCACCCACTTCTCCAGCACTGCGAGTACCGCTTCCGCCATGCCACATCACTCCCCGTCCATGCAGTGTCCTCAGCCAGCACCGCCGGACTTGGTCTTCAGTGCAGCAGCCACCCAGCGAAGTCATCATCACCCCACGCCATCCTCTTCCTCCTCACCCCCTCGCCTTGGTCCTCGGGAAACAGAGGGCCACCATGCCCTCTATCACCACAGGAAGCCTGGCTCGCCCCTCCGCCCACACAGAGATTTCACAGGTTTCCCAGTTCAAAGCCCTGCCTCCGCACGTGAGCCGGCCTATCAGTATCACATGGGGCTGAGCAGCATGGGAGCCCACTGGACTGACAGCTAGGGCGCGCAGAACGGCGCGTCCGCAGAGGAGGCCTCAAGGAGCACAGAGAACGAGATTAAGTGACTATACAGCCATGATGTTGCTGAATTGCACACTGAAGCCATAATAGCGAGCATAAAGACAAGAATGGAGTCGTTCAGCTCATGCACTGAGCTTTGTGCAAACTCTGTATTGATGCCAACAGGATTGTGACAATAGAGGTACTTAACCAAGCAATAGTATTATGCAAAGCATGTTGTCTTTATTTTAAGCATCATGATGCTCTACATTTCTTCAGTGTCAAAGCACAATATGTACTGATGAAGCCCATTTGTTTTCTCTTATGCATTAAATGCTGGTTTGAATATGTGTAATGAATCATTTTTACTCATTCATTTAAAGTATACAGTCTATGAAAATGTATATTTTATGCTTAATAAATACAGATAAAAGCAAAATACCTGTTCATTAATGAGTTGATGCACCATGCAGTTATATCTCAAAATTACCACACAATGAATGGGTGGGATAAATAAGTTTAAATGAATAACATGTAAATACTAATACATTAACTTACATGTAGTTTACAAAGTAACTATGTTGGAGCTTTAAATGACATTTTCTCTTCACTATCGGGGACAAAATAGCCTCAGTGAGCCCATTTGATCTCCATTGTGATGCAGATGAAGCCCCAATCCAGAGGAAAGTGTTGAGACATGGGCATTTAGGGCTAGGTTTGGGCTAAAAAGTCCTTGTGCGCTTTGTGTAGTGGGACATCAGAGAGTTCCCCTGCAACCAGATGGAAGCTTTAGGAGCAAATGTTAAGCCACAGGGAGACGGGAACTGAGAGATCTGCCTAAATCCAGCACCCAAATGACTGACTTGGAAAAAATCCCTACTTGACCAAAAATGTAAAACAGCTTTAGAAGGCATGAGAGAGAAAAAAAAAAAATAAAAAGCTAATGGAAAGAAGATTCAAGTTCAAGTTCAAGTTGAGCTTTATTGTCATTTTACACATTTTACAACATTCACAAAAGATCTGTTGATGTTCAGGGTAGAATGGTCCCTCCGCTCTCTTCTGAAGTTAATAGATTTTAGATTTGTCCATATTTCTCCATCAGTCAATGGTGCATCATCCATCAAGATGTACAGGACAAATAAATAAAAACTGAGCTCATTTGATCTCTACAGACACATTGAATGAATAAAGTTATTTGACCATTTGAATATTTTTGTACACCTGCTGAAGACACCGGATTTTTGGCACTTGGCTTCACCGCACAAGGTCTGTTCTCTGAAGCGGCCATCTGTAGAAGTTGGGATGCAGGTGGAGATGGTTAGACCTCATTAATGCTCTCGTGTTGCTTTTTGGTCTCACATTTGTGTTTTGGCTGAATGTCAGATGGGTTCGACTTGAGTGAACAATCTTACCTCATTGCCGGGTAGTTTTTGCAGTTTCACGGCATCTGTAGCGTCCACAGTTAGTACAGCTGTTGCAGCATTTAAAGATACCAGAAAGGTACAAATTGATGGATGTCACAGACGCCAGCTATTATGCAATATTCTGTTGCTACAGGACTGGCCTGGATCACAAAGCCTCTCTGGGAAGCCTCCAAAGGCTCTCCAACCTAACCAGCCTGTGGAAGCGCTCAGAAGCAGATGGGTAGCAGAGACCAGGCTGCTTTGATAGAATCACAAAAGTGTTCAACAGGTGATCAATTTGTTAGATTTAGTCGATGGATATGTGGGGGGGGGGTGGGGCGTGGCAGGGCAAGGCTGGAGTGGGGAAATTGTTTTTTCTTCCTATTTACAGTTGACATTGCTTGATAGGATGCAAATGAATAATTAAAATTGTTCTGGAACAATTAACACATAGAAAATACAGTTTTGCGGATTCTAATAACCACAGCAAAGCTGATGCTGGTCGACAAATAATCAGAATCATCTGCTCTTCAAAACTTTAAATGATTTATTCAGAAAGCTTAGAGAGAGACATTGGGTACCCAGCTAACTCTAAATTAAGCAGTGTCAGGCCTAATCTAACTATAAAACAAATCTCGAGCCAATGAGTTTCACATGTTGGCTTCAGATGCACAGAATAAAAAAAAAAAAAAAAAAAAGACAGACACACACACACACACACACACACAAATGTGGACTTGACATTCCAAAAAGAAGACAAATTCCATATCTTTGAGCCTGAATGAAAATCTCGAGTGCAGGGATGTGTGGAGTGTTACTCATTAGGCTGCTCTAACAAGCGTAACGCGAATCACAGCCTCAGTCCACGTCTGCATGCCTCATCCGGGAGCAAAGCTGCACCGCAGCCGGAAGCAGCCAAATCTGGGAGAGCGGGAGAGAAGAACCAATCAGAGGCTCATTTTCTGTCTCGTGACGTTTGATGACATGATCGTAACAAATCAAAGCAGGCCTACACATCTTTATATACTAATCTGATTGAACCAGGAACGATGGAGTATATAGCGAAGGTCAAGCAACACGGGGATTCTGGTGGGGTTCAAGGCAAGAGGTCAAGGGAAGGGTCACATGGTCCTTTAATTTGTCTACCCCGCTAAAAACATTTCCGATGGTTTTTAAGCTCCTTGTAAAGAGAAGTTCCATTTTTATAAGATCAAAACTTAACAGACGTACTTTCAGTTGAAGCTTTAGCAAGCGCATAAAAAAGGACACACAGGACATTTGAAATTTATGTGATCTAGCTTTCCACATAAAACGAAGTCCATCTCCATTAAAGAGAAGCCAGGTCTAAGCCCCGCGTTGCACACCATCGCGGAGTCGCTCTCTCGCTGTGAGGAGCCGGGGCTGCGGGCATCTGGAACTCATTGGTGCAGATCTCCCCGTTTTTCTCCATGTTTTGCCCTGCCCTTCCCAGGCTGCTTCCCACTGTCGTCCCTAAATCCCGTCTAAGAGCCGCCTTGGCTGGGCACAATTTGACCCATGAGCTTAATCGCTCCTCCTTGTAAAAAAAAAAAAAAAAAAGTTCCTACTTCGCAGGAACGCTCAGAAACACACTTTAAATAGTTGAGGGGGGATTTAATATCAAGTCCATTACAGGCTTTCTGAAACCCAGTAAATAGTCAATTAGTGGATAATTCTGATTCGATCCACATGCGGCCGGATCTGTGCGAGGAGACCGGATGACGCATGATGGCCGTAACTTTCAGGGTGGAGTGCATGTTCACACGTCCCTGTCTTGCTGGACTGGTCCACACTTCACAGTCTTAACGGTAATGTCGTGCTGCATTGAATGCAGTATTTCTGCCCTGTAAATACCATGCAGAGAGTGATCCAAGTCAGACTGATCTCAGATCTCTGATCACTAAATAATCAATAATCCCGTGGGATATTGATGGAATTTGAACATAAAAAAAAAAAAACAGACCCATGTAATCCAGTGCTTGAGTTGCCTTGCCAAACACGATCCCCCATAATGCCCCATAAGTTTGCATGCCGCTTTGGTGACTCTGAAGCACGAAAAAAGAATTTTGAGCTGCTTCACAACCCATTTCCCTTCAAAGTGGAAACTGCTTCTCTACAGATTCAGATGGAGCTGACTGAGCTGCAGTGTTAAGATTGCGTTGGGCAAAGCAACTGAAGCACTGTATTATGGGATCTGTAGTTTGTGTTAACAGCGCTTCATATCACCGAGCCATAATAATAGATCTATATATAGTGATCTTGTGGGAGTTTGATACCAAGGTGCCACTGGACAAAGCACCGTCCCCACACGCTGCTGCCCAGGGGCCTTTCATGGTTGCCACTGCTCACCAAGGGGTAAATGCAGGGGACACATTTTGTTGTGTGCACTATATACTGTGCTGCAGTGTTTCACAATGACAAACACTTCAATTTATTATAGAGAGACCTATGGTACAGGCCAGAATGTTTGACTGTGACCTCGGCCTCTGATTGGAGGCTCTTGAGGACAGCCACATTAGGACCCGAACCCCCACCACATAAAGCAAGTGTCCCACATTACCAAGTGGCACCGGATGAAAGTGCCAATAAAAAAAAAAAAAGGATAATTATTACATTGCCAGAGCTCTGAAGATTTGCGTTCCCTGAGGAAATGGTGGCTGGATTAAGTTTTTATCTGCGAGATTAAGAGAGATTGATGTACACTGTACTGTAATGACAACAAAAGAGAGCAACAAACAAGGCTGAATCAAATAAAAAAAATTTTCAGTAATTGGCTTAAGGGCCAATCAGAATGCCGGACTCATGTGCGGAAAAAGACAAATCCCTGTCCAAGATCATACCTCACTGAAATATGCACGTCTTGGGGAAAACAGGATATCATTACAAAGGCTTTTGTGGTGAACTTTGATGACTGCAGATGCGTAGCTGGCAACGGATTTCGCCATTGCATCATACTGGCCGCGGTTATTGAAACCAGCTATTGGCTCTGCGCGTGTAAACGCATCTGTGCGATGAGGGAGTTCTTGTGTTTATACATGGGTACATTTTTTTTTTTCTGTCAAATGTCCCCCAAACCCTTTACTCTTCTTCTTCCATGCTACCAGTGGGCTTTCAGATGAAAATACAGAGCAATGGCCATTAAGGAGGCCCCCAGGGACATCGATATTTTTAGACTGATTGGTTTCATCCCTGAGCCCAGCTGACTACAGGAACAGGTCTAACCAAATTCTGTCTGGATAAACTAACAGAAAAAAACCACCGGGTCCACAAAATCGTTTTATTAGCTACAAGTTCATTTCAGACAGTTTATAAAATAAAACTCCTGTTTCGATGGTTCCATCTCCATAAATCCCGAACTCATTTTGTGGCTAATTTCCGAGAAAACCTGGCAAGCTTGTTGGCCGCCGATAGTGGAAGTTAGCAGTTAGCGTCGGCTGGCAGAATTGAAACATTTCACCCAGGTTCACCACGTGGGCAAAATAATCTGCAGCAGAGATGGACAGCAGCTGACCCCTCAGTGACCCAGTCAGCGTCGCAACTTACAGTCACAACTGAGCAAAGATCCTCACAAACATTTTATATGTCTCCATATGAAGGCTTCAAATGGATTTATGAAGCATGGTAAATGAACTGACCTGGCATGAACCCCTTGGGGTCTGAACGGAATGCTCCCCTGACTTAGTACCACGTCTCTTCCCTGCTGTCCACCTCTTTTAGAAAACGTGTCAAACGCGGATCCTTCACCCCCTTAGGTTTGAAGATGACAGAGTGCAGCCCTATACGATGGCAGCTTTGGCTAAACGGCCAGACCTTTAAAAAACATCACTCTTACGAGACATTCCAAGGCCCTGTGAGCCGTCCTACGACGAGGACAGCCCTCTCGAGAACAACATGTGTCTGTGTGTGTATGAATGTGGTCACGGCGCTGAACGTGGGTTGCTGAGGCATTTGTACACACGTGCAGTAGACAGCGTGGGGGGAGGAAGTAGAGAAGAGTCCTTGGGCTCTGGAGTGCCAATTCCCTCTGCTGGACAGACGCTGGAACTGCCGGTGGAAGGTGTGCTCGCTCCTCTCACTGCTGGCCGGGCTGTACGTTTAATACCGTCTTATAGTAAGTGTGCTTGGGGGGAAAAATGCAGCGCTAACGTCAGAACTGTTTTTTATTTACACTCTTTTCACATTGAGGACTTTCACAATGGGCTTCCATTAGAATCTAATGCCGAAGCAACAAGTGGCAGTGCACGCGTTTCTCACCAAGTTCTCCACACTGTGCCGGGGCAGCCATGATGGCCAACTGTCCGGTCTCAGAGACGTGCTCATGGCGCCCTCGCAGGACGCCCTTGCACCGTAGGTGCTTCGTGGGATTAGCCCCAAAAAGAAACTGCAAATCTCCGCCTAATGCATGCGTCCTCCTTTAAAGTCCGGCTAAAACTCTTGGCAGGCTCCCGAGACGTCACCTCCAGCTGATGCCCCACACAGATTGAGTGTTTAGTTTGACAAATGCGGCTTACGGGAGATCAGGGCGCCAGTGACGGACAGGCTAGCTGAAAGGGATCAGGCCTTCTGCAGGAGATTACCTGACTAAAGGAGGATGAGGACGAGCACAAGCGGACGGTGTTTGTCATCTCGCACACTCAGCCAGGCGCAGGCCGTAATGCAAATTGGCCAGATCCTTGGGGCAAATTAAAAAAAAAAAAAAAAAACTAAATGAGATCGGATAAGCAGCTCAGCTGCCGCAACCACTCCTGCCGAGACTCGCAGGTTGAGGTGAAGAGGACACGCAATCTCGCTGCCGCGTGGTTACGGTGCTCGCATTAGCGCTGAATGCTGAGGGCCTGTGGTGAAGTAGAGCAGAGTGGAGAGTTCCTCTCAGCCTCGCTAAATGCTCCGAGGGTTCTTAACTACGGATCTTTTGTTAAGCACAGCAGGCGAATTGACAGCCCCGAAAAACCTTTCAATTGTTCTCTTTTTTTCTAATCATTGCCTCCAAACCAAAATTGCCGAGTGGGGGAAAAGGAAAAAATAAAAATGCTCACCAAGTATCTTTTCACTTAATTAGACTCAACATCTTTATCGGTTGACCGTTTTAGCAATGTGGAAAAATGCACACGGGCCGCAAACGCTTTAATTTTCTGGTTCATTTTTGGAAAACATGCCTCTCATGGTTCCCTGAACTACAATTCAACTCGGGCTAAGATCTGCGTGTAATTTCTACTTTTTGCGCTGCCAAGACGGTCTGTAGCAGGGAAGGAGGAACATTCCGGCATTCGCTCAAAGGGTCTCCAATAAATTTTGCAGCGATTTATGAAAACAAGCTCCCCACTACTTCTCGCTCGGGGAGGACATAGCCGAGCACGAGAGACACCGGGCACGATCTCCTCCACGATAAGCGCAGAGGAGCCACAGCAGCGACGACTTACCTGTAACCCCAAAGCTCGTCTGCTATGCCAAGCTGTCTCACACAGAGTGCCCTAAGCCTGGAAAGGAAGGTAAACTTGTGGATTTAAGATCTCGCTTAAGGTATGAAAGGCTCTTAACAGGTGATTTGCGGCTTATCCCTCCTAACCTGCGTAGGTAAAGGTGTCCTGGGTTGACATGGGCTATTGGTGTTAAACCAGGAGTCAAGTCAGACTGAGGGGTAGGTCTGATGCAGCATTGGGAATGCAGTTATGTCATGCCATAGAATGAAAAGAATCTAACAGTGTAAACATAATTACACTCTTTATGGGATACAAATATATACACATACATATATATATATCGTCATTATATAATAATTTTTATTGATTAATATTTTTCTACATCGGTTTTAGTTGGGTTTTATGTATGAATAAGCTATATTTTGTATAGCACTTATCTAATTGATAATTTCTGGATTTGGTTAATTATGAAAAAATGTATATTAGCGCTGAATGCTGAGGGCCTGTGGTGAAGTAGAGCAGAGTATAAATATATAAAAATTGTCTTTTGTCAGACTGTCCCTTTAACAGAGTGGTTTGATCTCAAATTACGTCAGTCCAAACATATCATCAGATATTTCATGTCATTGAGAAGCTTGCTTGAGTGAAACATAAATAAAGGAATATGAACCTATTGAATAATGGATGGTATTCAAAAATGGATATTCCAACAGTTGTTTCTAGACAGAGAGCGATTCATGCTCAGCTCACATTCCTCCCTGCCTGGCCCCGGGCCCCGAGTCAGATCTACACGATAAGGCGGCGCAGATGTGTCAAACTTGTCACCTCTTAGTGACGTGCAATAAAGCGAAAACGATATGGAATGTGGACGGGTTATCGCCGATGCGCTTGGACACCGCTGGAGGAATGACGACCATCCCAAGCAGGTACCAGAGGTCAGAGTATGCAGGTAAAATACGCACTCGGTGTCCGTGTGCTTATCTTGCCTAACTTCACGGGTCGCAGAAGGCGGTGGCGGTTTGCCCGTCTGAAATCTGTCGCGAGCGTGTCTGCGAACGTGTGTAAATGTGTGCGCCTGCCTGACGTGCAAACAGAGCCCTGGACAGGAGGGCAGGTGGGGTCAGGCTGCTGTGACTGGATGTGAAAGCTCTGGAAAGCTCACTTAACAAAAAAAACCTAATGGCTGCTCTTTATCTTCCTCAAGTGTTTGTTTAGCTCCCGTCATTTAATCCCCCTGCTGCTGGCTGGGACGGGCACCGGAGGTCAAGGAGGAAGGGAGAAGACAGGAAGGGCGTGTCGGCCCATCTGATCGCCGCGCTCTTGTCTGCACGTCCCTTGACGCTGATGTGAGAGAACGACACCTCCCTTTCCTCCAGGCCGTGGGCAGACGCACCAAATGAGCACAATTACGGCTAATTGGCCGGATAGGATCTCTTGTCCCCCCAGCGGCAGGAGGGAAACATCCGCAGACTGGAATTACACAAACCGTGTAAATACACCACAATAAACACAAAATTATGTTAGAAATAGGAAAAATAGTTCTTTACAAACTAGCTTCTCACTGGAGGTTATAAAATAAGACAGACATATGACATATTTGACACAAAAGCGACTGACTGGGCTACAAAACATGCCTGTTTACTGAAGCCTGAGTGGTGTGTAAAGGCTTTTCCTGGTCCGTGTGTGGGTAGCATGGTCCTTATCTGCGATGCCTGCGATAGCATCTGTGGCCGAGACGGGCACAGTATCGCCAGCCCTCATCACCCATAAACACACACACAGCGCAAACAATGGCCGCCAGCCCTGCACGGCACGAGAAAACAACCTCCCAGCGCAATTAAAGCATCAGGAAATTAACAAGACGGTGCGTCTGCGGGAGCCGGCGGCTCTGGCGTGCCCGGGACTCCGATCGCTGGCGGGGGCGGAGCGGCGGGCGCAGATATGGACACAAAGGCTGCCGCGGGGCCCGAGGTGCCAGGCTCCAGACCTCGCCGCGATAGCACCGATAGCACCGTCTGCCAGGTCGAAAAAGAGATGGCACGAGGATAATCAGTTATGGCAGACAAGATCCAGGGACACACAGGCCCTGGTCTATGCAATCTCGGCCTCAAGCTGCAGGGCCATGTGGGCAGGCGCCGGGCTTTGATGAGTCCTGCACCTGTTCGGCAAACAGGGAGGAAACGCACACGATTCAGGAAAAACGCAGTAACACGGTCATGGCTAGACGGAAGAAGATCCTTATATTTGCTTTTGGGCCAGAGTTGCATTCATTTTTAACTGAGCACACCCCCAAGATCCCAAGAAACATGTGGAACCGCTCTCTCACGGTAGGAAGCAAGCCATCCTGCCATTGTTGACTCGGTAAAGGTTTTTCAGGACTTTCAGGCAGCTTGCAGGCTTGTATTAAACCTTCAAGATTTGACATGGGTTTTATCATCTAGAATGAGGAAGCTGCAGTGGGCAGTGGTGGCCTAGCGGGAAAGGGAGCAGACTCATAGCTGAAAGGTCGCGGGTTCAAATCCCGAAATGCCAAGGCTCCACTGTGGTCTTGGTGACGGGTTCAATGCAGGACACATTTCATTGTGTACACAGTGTGCTGTACTGTGTAGCACAATGACAATCACTTTCACTTTAGTATGTGTGAGCTTGTCAATCACTGGACTCCTCCTTTTAATACTATTATTTATAAAAACATAAATTATTTAAAATGTATATAAGCAGTTCTTTCTTGTTTTCTATTTTATGCAAATCCTGATAACGCCTTTGAGTCAAAAAAAAATAATAATAATAGTGCCGATCATGTTGCTTGAACCCAGATCCAACCAATGGAGAGAAGCCAAGATCACACCACCGTTTCCACAGGCTTGTACCATGGGGAATGCACATGACATGTCCTTACCTTCTTCTCAACTATTCTCTCATCTATTAAATAATGTCTTCTAAAGCCACTTCAGCAAGCACCTTTGACCCTTCTGAGAATCAGTAGCATATTTACCCCCCACCACTGGATGTCTCTTCCAACAAAGCTGTTTAAGAAAGTAGAAGGTATTCAGAGCATCAGTAAAACAGCACACTGCCATGTGAAACACAATAATTACAGCAATAAATGTCCAATCGAAGGCTACTGCGTATTTGCTATGTTACATTCAGGTGGTGATTATGTTTTATACAAAATAATAGCCATGCGACTCTCTCAAAATTACTTAGACTAGTCAGAATCTGACCATACCTTTAAATTCAGCATAATGGGTCTATTAAAGATGAGGAAAATATGTGCGACTTAATTGCATTACTTACATTGGCAAGGACCTGAGGGCACTGCAAGCAGACAATACCAAACCAAAATCACCCTTATAAATCAAATCAGAATGGAATATAATTACCGATGGCTTTAATCACCATGAAAACCAAGAGACCACACAGTGAATAATTCATTATCTTTACTCTGGTCAGAAAACCGGGGATGGCCACTGTGGGGAAGATTATTGACTGAAGGACATTGATCGCCTGTGTGACACCCCACACACACACACACCCTCTACATTGGTGTTCGAAACCCACAACATCTCCACTGTAGCTGGCGTGTTTAGAGACAGCTCTGATTCTGGCTGGTCCAGATGCTTATCGCTCCAGTGCCCAAGTCCCCCCTGGGCCGCTTATCTCAGACCCCTTGGGGCTTACAGTCACAGACTCGGCCTTCCATTATTTCTTCCTCTCCCTTCTCCGTCTCAACTGTGACAACTGTGACCACTTCTGCTGAGACTGTGGACATTGTCAGATGGTTAGATATCTGGCCAGATGGAGAAGGGGAACAGTGCAATATTTTACAGTATATTAATAGAAATGTATTAACATGTGTTAGTCGTGTCCAAGATGGTGATTGTTGACCGCATGCACGCAGTGTTCCCCAAATCCGAAGACGCTAAAAGCCCTAAACGCTGCAACAGTTAGCTTGCAGTATAATTATTATGTAATCTACCGCTACACTGACTGTCACTGTGTGACCTCACTCTTATCGGCGCAAATTACGAGCATGTCACAACGTGGCTGTCAGACAGGACAGGAATCTGATGCTGCCGGATCGCAGAGATACAGAAGAAGAAGTGACAAGTGTGTCGGAAGGTGGCTTCTCAGAACGGCAGATCTGGAGATGAGCAATAGTCGAGAGAAAGAGTTTGGTCAAAGCCGACTGTGACACTGCGGACCGATAGTCGATGATAAGATAAGGCATTAGCACGTAATGGTGTGAAATCTCGATGATCAGCGGCAAAGTGAAGGAAAACAAACGTCTCATAGCCAGAGCATATACACACACATTCCCACACCTAATACTTATACAAGCTGAAGTGAAACCGTTGCATAAGCATGTGCTCCTCCACCCTGGGCCTATTTGATGCTTCAATAAATAACCTCTTGGGACCAGGTCAGTTCCTCCAACGTGACTCACCGCCCAACCTCTTTCAGCAAAATGTGGATTTAGAAGTGAACACCTTCCCATGCAAAGTCACACAGAAATAAAAAAAATTAATAAATAAGAACATGAAATAAAAACTACTTTGTACTACTATAGGCTCACACCTTTCATCCCATATTTGGTCAGTTGTGACCGAAAAGACTGATATTATTTCTGCAGTCCCCTTGACTTAATTTTTTTCTAGTAGTTGCAGCAAGTATTTATTTCCACCAACAAGCCTCTCTACACACTCCGCCAACACCTCAAAGACACACACTGACACCCAGAGGCAAAATGCAAGAGTGCGCAAACATAATATAATGTGGTCATAATAAAACATAGCTGCCAGGTACTTTTCATGTGTGTGTGTGTGTGTGTGTGTATATATCAGTTTTATATTATTATATTATTTGATGGATCCGTTTGTCATGTTTATTGAGAGTATACAACACAAAAAGTCAGCTTGGTAACTCTTTCTTTATTGTCTGAACACTTAATTGAACTAAAACTCAGCGATTATCTGTCCTGGCGCAAATAGACAAAAATCAGTTGACAAAATTCCTGCCGGTCACTTTTCATGCTAAGCTGACAAAACAACTCCTGTCCAATTGAAAGCGCAAATAACCAAACGCACACATTTCAAAAACCACAGACGAGTATGGAGAGCCCTTGTGGCGGAGACTCGCGCATTAGAGCCTAGGTGCTCCCCTCCCTTGTTTGCACTGCAGCTTATTCTCTTAGCTTCTGCCTGTGTTTGTCTGTGTGAGTGTAATGTATGCACAGGGCTGAACGAGCAGGCCTGCTTTGTTCAAGTGACAGCATGTGTGTGAGGGGAATCCCATGGCTTTCTCTGCGCTCGGCGTCAACACCCACGCCGCGATTGGCAGTTGGAATCATTAACTTTGCCGATATAAAACAATTCTCTTTGCTCTCAAGGTGAAGAAGGCAGCTCAGGTGTCAGCGGGAGTCAATATTGACTCGTGGTAATTGAACCATCAGTGTACACTGGGATTATGAAGCTGATTGGACCGAGCTGAGAACATAATGCCATTGCGTGACTCACCGTCATTTTTATTCCTTTGTCCCCAAAACGAAAACAATGAGGTCCAGCCAATGAAAATCAAACACAAGCAAACATGACCAACTGGGTGATGTCACACTTATTAATTATGAAAATTAACAGGGTCTCCACGACGTGCATGTATGTCCCTGTCCTCAGGGTGCCTCGTCCCAGTTGACTCAGAGTAAATAATCATTCATTTGCATTCAAAAACACATCCCCAGCAAATACGAGGAAGTAAATGAAGCTTTACATGCTGCAGCGCTACAAGTGAGGGGCTTTGGAAACAGCTGCTTCGCGTAAAAACCCTTGAGACAACAAGCACCGACAATGCAGAGAACACGGCCACAAGTGTAATCTGGTGCTTATCTCCTCCTCGCCAAGTATGAGGAATGTGTGCGGGTGCACAGCGCCCCCTAACTGCACCAAAGCGGCCCAGTGGGGAGGGGTGGGGTTCTCAGACCGAGTCACAGTGGCGCCCCTGACGCTCAGAGGAGTAGACAAGGACGACAGGACGGTGCGAGCACATCGGCGACACCTCAGCACCTTGCCGCTCCCGACAAGGAGGGTAATTAGACCCGGCACCACAATTAGGCTGCATGGACCCCACCCCCCAGCCCCCGCGCCATGCTGTAATTGGACACATGACTGGGGGGAGAACAACAGGGAACCAGGGGCCTCGCTGACCAGAAAGTGGGTCACCGACCACAGCCAATTAACGGTCAGCGATGACGTGTTCGAACGAACAACTCTGTGTAAAAAGGCTGTGTTTCTGGTGGTGGGGGCTGTGGGTCCGGCAGACACCTCCATTGTGTGTCATTACACTCGAAGCTCTGCCTCGCTGCTACAGACTGGCTGGCAGATCCATCAAAATGACATGGACACAAAACATCCAACAGGGCTGGCTTTTGTGAACAGGATGTGAAGGGTATCGGTGGCACGGCACCATGCGGGGACAGAACAGTTCTTCTGGGCAATGAGCAGAGTTATCAGAGCGTGTCTGAAAGGTGGACAAGCTCGGCCCTGCTGACCGGTGCATGGATGTCTGGAGAGATGTCCTCTGGCAGAGGTCCTCTTGCCCCAATCCAGTTTAACAGGAAGTGTGTGAAAACTGGCAGATGAGCGGCACATTAGTAAATGGCTGTACCCTGTGATAAAGAATTCCCATTCTGATGGGTGTGGTATGTTTCAGGATGATGACGATGCCTCAATCCACCAGACACTTAACATCATTGGTTTTATCATTTAAAAACAATATGGTCTTAACCCAGATCTTAATGAAACGCACCTTTAAAAAGGTTCTGGGCCAGTGTTCCTGACCGTTTTTGCTACCAATTCCAGAACGCCAAATGACAGAAAAATTTACCTCCACGAGTATAGGTGTCACCATTCAAAAAAAAAAAAAAAAAAAAAAAAAAAAAAAAATGGAGGGCAAAAAATGTTACCCCACAGGGCAAGAGACATGCACCAAGTTTGTGGAAGAGGGCCCGTGAGAGGGTTAACAGCATTTTCCTTGAGGGCCTGTTGTACCTCCGTGTACCTCCCAGGGTGGTGCAAGTCTCCGCTCTGTTCACACAGCTGCCTGAGACACCACTAAAGCTCCCTTTGTGTCTCTGTCAATAATCCTGTTTGCCTCCTCATTATCTCGGGCTTTAGCGACTCTCTGCACTCCCCGGCTCCGCACCCCGGCCTCGGAGGTGATGTATGGTTCTCCGGCGCTGCAGGATCTGCACCGTGGCAATTACTAACATGTTTTCCATTCTTATGGCAATCCCTCTCCTCTCCTGTGCCCCACTTTTTTTTTTTTTTTCCTCGCTCAGGTCTAAAGCAAATAGTCACACAGAGTCAGACAGGAACGGCGACTGGAGTCTGTACCAAACGCAAAACAGCTTGTTATTGCGCTCGCTCACCGGGAGTGCAGTTATGGCACTGAATTCTGGTCTGAATTCTGCACCAGGAAACTGATGTTAGAGACCTGTGAGACACAGTCCCCTGGCTTAATGCGATTCACCTCCCTCAGGGACATAATGAGCGGCTGCAATGTTAAAAGCCAAGGACACAGTTTGAAGTGGAAGAGGGGGAGGGGGGGTCACGTACGTCAGGGGGTCTTTAGATATCATGACCAGGACATACCCTTACACGGTCAGAAAAGTGGAGAGAGATGAGAAACATCGGATGATGACAGGAGATTTAATGGTGCCACAAGCAGCCAAGCCGCCGAAGCCTTCATGAAAGGTAGAGTGGAGGACACTGCCATCTACTGGCCGGCCACTTGCGCTCATGCCCTTCATGGAAAGGCAGCAGGAAAAAAACGCAAGTCGTGGTCATGAAGGTCCATTAATCAAAGCAATTTAGAAAATCGCACACAAACATGGAAATCGATCTCGTGCAAACGAATGGTGATGGAACCGAGTGGTGTCAGCTTCATGCAAACACAAAAGGTGGACGAAACCTCACCCCGTGCAAACACTCCCCAACAAAGAGCGGTGCAGCGTGTACCTCTGCATTGTACGTATACATGCGTATATACACAGAAAAAAGTAATAATACCCACTCGAGACGGCTGTGATTGGAAACGTCCCTTTCCAGCTCAAACGCTTGAGGGGAGAAAAAGGCAAATACAGTGCGAGGCATGACAGCACGGGAGGAACAATACATCAGAGGAGAGCCTTTATGTGACACCTGCTGCGGAGGCCCATGGCTCTTTGTGCTGTCCGCACCGGTGCAGAACAAGGCGGCAAAGCCACACAAAGGTGCAGCTCTCCCCATCAGTTGTGAGGTGGGTCGGTGTTGCTGTTTGCTTTTTAGGTGGTGTTCTCCTCGCTCCCCCACATCGCTCCCATTGTCATCTCGACATGCCAGGCAGGGACGGGGAAGCTGTGAACAAATGGGAGTCTAGTCTGGAGCTGGGCCAGCCCGGTTGCATCTCTGCAGGACGACACCTGCACCGACACCACCCAACCACCACCCCCACGCCAGCCTTTCACACCTGTAATCCCTCAACTGCCGGGACACAAACAACACGAGACTCCAAATTCACTCCATGTCTTTTCATGTTCATGTCCAGTAAAAGCCCGCAATGAAGGTCTCTGATTGTTCAGGTAGGCTCTCACCTTCCCTGTGAGCCTGAATCAGATCTTAGAAGATAGTTGGACTGACCGATGAGTCTTTGTTGTAGGTCTCCAGCACTTTAAGCCGGTCACACAATGAGATTCTCAGGACGCGCCATTTCAGTCTCTGTAGGAGAGAGACAGGACGAGGAGGAGAGCGACCTATAGAGGTTGAGGGGAATGACATCAACACCATTCACCAACCTCAATGTTTGGCGCAAACAGGAAGTCGTGCAGGCGTTTTTCCGGAAACATTTAAATCAACAACAAAAACTCACGACAAAAACATTTGTGCTCATTTTTACATCCAATCACTGAGCAACTGCCCTGACTGTCGGGGTAGTTATTATTTTAGGGGACGGGTGGGAAGTTTTCTGGGTGGAAAAAAAGCATTAGAAATGGAAGGTAAACTTTCCCCTTATGATGTCATAAGGGAAGACGTTCCAGATCAGACTGAGCTGCAGCTCTCTGCACGGCAATGAAGAATGGCCAAAGCACACTTCATAGCGGGAAACACATTATCAATAAGTTGACCACAGTTACAGGATCAAACCTCATTTACCTCCATCATGCGTGTCCCAGCCCAAGACACCCTGTGTTGCTCCAGATATACTGACTAACTACTGAGTGGAAGTCACTCTGGATAAGGCTGTGGGCTACGTTGGCTAAACGTAAAACATACAGAAATCAATTACGAAGCAAATATAAAAATCACTTTTCATGCCCTCACCAAAAAAAGACAGAACATCAAGTCTAAATTTTTCCACGGTGGAGCTGCCAGCGATGGTGTGAGAGGTCCATGTGTGCTTTGTCGGAGGTGTACAGATACTGACAGGTTGACTGGCGCCTCATTGTGAGAACAGCTTAGCTGAGATCGATGAGCCTGAAGCTCGTCTCTCTTCGCCTTTTCCACGAACCCAACCCTTCACACACACTCACACACACACACACACACACACACACACACACCCACACAGCATTTTTTCAGTGCGATGGGATGGTACTGATACAGCATAACTGAAATACTTCCAAAAGCTCCATGTTTCCTCACACCAGCCATTTCTCCCCCCAATGCTGCACTAATCAGAAAGCATAGCTGCCAATACATGGCCAGAGGAATTGAAATAGGGCTGAGATATAGGGCAAATAGCTGCTGCCTCTCCCATGACGGGACCTGCCAAGCAGTTGTTGGATAAGTGATGAGTCAGGGCAGGCATCCTGTGTGTAGAACTCAAGAGCCGAATTCGCTCTTTACGTAAGCCCGCCTGTCAACACGTAACGGGCCCATGCAGCCTTGCGGGGTTTTCTGCATGACCCTGAGGCCGCGAGGGCAGCAGGCCTCCTCCGGTCCAACAATGTGGAACACATGCACAGACTAAAGAACATGTGTAAGTGTGTGTGTGTGTGTGTGTGAACTGCACACCAAAGCTGTCCAGACCTGCACATTAAGGCAGCTGTCTGTCAGCAGGGCTCATTTGCTTAAACAAACGGCCGAGGTGATTCGCATGTGGCCTCATTCATTAGCGCCGCTCTTAAAGCCGTGCGTGTTTTGACACACTGCGTTTCAGCACTTCCAGTATTTACATAAGCAAGGGACCACCTACATTACAGCAATTACACACTTAGCACTACTGGCTTTCAGTTTCCAGCCAGGTTTGTCTGGGGATTCTTCTGTCCTGTCCTGGGACTTATGGCCCGGTCTTTGGGAAAAGCACCGCATACCAGAGAGAAGGAATGTGGGTTTCAGATGGGATGACTGACTGGTTTCATGCTTTCCTCGGCTCTCTCACATCAACCAGTTCCACATATCACAGAGGCAGAAGTCAGGAGACACCAACTCTGGAGCAGGCAGGCCTGCAGGTGCTAGGCTGGGCAGAAGGGGGAGCAGTTGAGATCTTCAATCTGATGAAGTTGTGATGCAGGCTGTCGAATGCAAAAAGCAAAAACTTACTCGGTTACTCTGACCAATAAGTGCATCTCTCTTCCCCAAACTGACAGGCTGTGAACAGGATGGGGGGAAAAAAAAAAACAGGAGGAAAAATGCAGACCGCATACGGCAGTGAGAAGGCAACAGCAGCTTGGGATTTATGATGTGCCCCAGAGAAGCACTGCATCACAGAGTGTAGACAGGCGTGTGCCAGACAGCATCGAGCTCCATTACTCTGCGGCAAAACGTGCTGATTTATGGACGGATCAGCAGTGAGATGAACTGCAAAATGCAGAGAACACTCTCACTCAGACACCCTGTTGTATTCCAGCCGCCCCTTACCAAGAACAATGACTCAACCATTTATTTCGCTGGAGGTGATGCTTCGTCCCTTGTGGTAGATTAGCTTTAAACTAGAAGCCTGGAAGTGGGCATGAATGGTCCCTCAGAGCAATGGACATGTTGGCCCTCAAACAACTTGACAGCATATAAGTAATATTGCATGAGAAAGTGTGGATATATAAAAACATGTTGTAAAAACCTTAATACTACACCTTTGTAAGAAAGCTACCTCTTGTATTGATCATGAAATAAGCAGAAATTCAGACGATAATAGCTAATTTGGCAATACACTGATGAAAGCCATATTGTAAAAATAAAAATATTTGAATAGACTTATGATTTACTTTATTCCCATTACAAAAAAAAACAAAGTATAGCAGCATCATGAGCCTTTAATAAAAAAATTAGTTTAGCTAAATCACAGGCCAGCAAGATGGAAAAAGTGTGTGTGTCTCACAAAGTCAATGGTATTGATTGAATAATACGAACTGAGGAGTTTCCTTGGACTTAGGGAATGTTTATGTTTCTTTAATTGCATTAAATCGACTGATGTGAAATGACTATCCTTTCATAATAAAGAAAAAATCAATTACCACCCAAATGGACAAAAAGATATTGATTAAAGCACCTACGTCTTGTGTTGGCAATGAATGCAGATGAGGAAACCATAGTGATGCAACAGTATTATTCATCAATACTGAGAAATTAGTAATAGCCGCAAAGTTTAGACGTAAAGACAACTTTCCTCTCTAGGTTCCACCATTTAAAAAAAAAATATATATATATATATTAAAAAAAGTTAAAAAAAAAAAAAAAAAATTTTAACCAAGAACCAAATATACCTTACTGACCAGCACTCACAATTCAGTGACAATTATCTTATTAAGAGTCAAGAGCCTTTGGGTAAAAAGCCAGAGATTGTTAGGCAAAACAGGGAATGTCTAAACACAGATCAGTCTTCTTATAGAATCACACAGGGAGATTAGGTGTCTAATTCCGAATAAACCTTTGGAAGAAGTCTGATTTTGTTGTCCAGGGGGGCTGCAAAACTATGACCCAAGCCAAGATTTAGCAGCTGCGGACACAGACAAATAGCAGAAGAAGTCGCATTAAGCAACTTAATGCGATCGGATCATGAAAGCCAGAGCCACTTAGGATGGAGCATTAAAGAAAACAGACCGCACATACACAAAGTCTGATTACTTCAGGGACATTTCTAAATTCTAAATACAAGGTTTATAGAGTAGACGTATGTTAGAGTAGCATGAGGTGGGGCAGTGAAGTCCAAAAACCAAGACTTTTTTTTTGGTTTGAAAGTATTTTGTGTGCACAGCAAATGATCAGGTTCATGATCAATGCTGTCATGCGTGCAGGACAGAAGAGTGTAGAGCACATTGCATGCAACTCCACCACAACCGCTGTCTGTTCAGGGGTATATTAATTCCAGATTATCAGTTTAATTCTCCAGGGGAGCTCTTTCAGCCAATAATCGCATCCTTATTCCTTTCAGGACTGTAAAAAACTCTGTTTATGCCAAATCAAGATGGTAAGTATAACAGACAAGGGGGAAGAGGATTAGTTATCTTTAATTAGATATTAGCAATCACCTTGCCATCCCCCAAATAAAAATGGGATTTTGGGGTAGGACCAGCCCCCCAGACTCCTCAGCTGTCATGGCGTACAAGTAGTACAATTTAAAACTTTATTAGAAACATAGTACTTGCACATACAATCACTGGACAATTACTATAGAAAAACAGTCAAAATGGTCCATAAAAACACTTTAAATGCAAGAGAAATGCGTGCATCAAATATCTTATCTATATATCTATGATTCAATATAAAGAAGAAAAAAAAAATCAATAAATAAAAATCGGCGTGTGTATTCAGTACAGAATGATATGGTTTTAACACATATGTATCCAGTGGCCAGTACAGTGATTTGATTGGGCAGCTAGATTCTGATTCTCAACACCAATCATGGACTTACAGCCTGACAAGTGCTATTGTTTAATCCAAATAAAGCGTTCAAATTAAAACCCCACATGATCACATTCAATAGCCAGCGGAGCGTGAAGATGTGCCTTCATTGGAGGAAATGATCCTTTGTAATAACAGATTCGGCTATACCCCATCTTTAATGAAACAGCAGGCTGCCAATCGTTCATTTATGGGCATTGATGATCCCAGAAAGGAAGGAAGGGGGAGGGCGCAAAAACTTTATAGCATCTGCTCAGCGTTTCACTGGGCGCACGTAATGAGCAATAACATAATGCGTAATCAACGCCGCCTGTATTACAAGGGTAGCATCGGCTTTGGCATGACACTTCAGAGGGCCAGCTATACAAAACACACGGCAGAGCTTAATATAACATAATGTCAGACAACAGAGGTTATTTACCTTTCTTCATAAATTTGCCAATCTGACTAAAATGGTGAAGATGACATTTTAATGAGAAAAAGGGTGTACACTTCAGCAGATTCAGATCAGAAAAGTTTCAAGGTCAAGAGACAACCCTGCAGGTACATCTGGCCTGCAGTTGAGGAAAGCACAAACATCAGTTTGGAGTTTAGTCAAGGTTAAGCCTTTTACTCGTAGTGTTGAGTTTAAGGGATTGTGGGGAAAAATCAATTAGACAAACAGAGAGTTTTGGTTAAGCATCTTTTATATCACAAAATAACAAATCAAGCATTGAAACACTGGTCTGTTGTGTGAAATATTACATCACAAAGCACATTTGACAGTGTTTGGTTTCATTTTGACATTGCTCAAGGTGGTGTGCAAAGGTACTTTTTTTTTTTACCTGGCTGTCTCATATAAGTATCTCTTTCTGGTAGAAAACATGAGTTCAGTTTAGTTAGACATGGCAGATGCAGTATACATTTCAAGAGCATAATGTTGAATATTCAAAAATGAAACAATTCTGAAATGAATTAATAAATGCAGTAAAAATGGAATTGGGGAAAAAAAAAAGCAATCAGGATGGAGGCATGCAAGCGGTTTGCCCCACCCAAACTGTATGTTCAGACAGGCCCAGCCCGTCTGCTTACAGATTAATTAAACCTTGGTCGATAAAAGGTCCTGGGCGCATTCTGAGAAAGATGCAAAACTTGGACGCTGTCTTAATCCTGTCACTGGTGAGAGACAGATTACTGGACCCGTATTGATTTGCCGGCCACCTCGGCGGCCGCCCAGTCACAACACACAGATGAGTGTTGGCTTCTGTGGGCATCTGTGAGTGACACCCTCAAAGATGTATCCAGCCGGTCAAGAGTAATACTGGACAGTTTTAAATGCATAAATAAATGTAGATTTTATGTTTAAAATGATGAATTATTAAAGTGTCCTCACAGCGAGTTGGGTAGTATTATACACACACACCCAAAATAAAATCACAGGATAGAATTCCACATCAGACAGCATTTCTTGAAAACCATATTCAGAACTGGTGGATTGATTTTATTTTTCTAGTCTATATGTAGATTTTAGTGGATTAATAAAATGAAACAACCCTTCTGTAAATGACTGTCCTGTCCTACCTGCTGAAGGTCGGGATCTCGAGGGAACTGGACGTGTGCAGCCATGGCAACATGCGGGCCAGTGGGCCGGTGGGACCTGCAGCCACTGCACTGGAGCAGCTGTGTCACTGAGTGGTCAGCGGCGTCCCAAATGGCATTGTACGACCAGGGCTCTGTCCCCCGCGTAACGAAGGGTTCAGGCACATGGACATATGGGGGAAGAAAAAGGAACGGGAGAATTAAAGAACTAAAAATGAAGTGCTGTTCGCACGGCCCATTTCACCTGCAGTAAACCAAGCCAGAGAAAGTAGTCGCTTCAAAGGAAAGGGGGCAGCCGCCGGAGTTCCAGGAATCATGGAGCGGTGGCAGTGCAACACCTTAATCCTGGAAAAAGTGTGACAATTCAAGCCTTTTCGCCGCTGAGAGTAATGATAACTTCTTCTTGTCCCATGAATCATTAGAGGGGGGAGATTTGTAAGATTTGTGCCCCCCCCTCATCAAAATCACCATGTTTTAGAACGGGCAGACCATCCCAGTGGGCCAGTGGTGGCCTAGCAGGTTAGGAAGTGGCCCCGTGCAGGTTCAAATCCCAATCCACCAAAGTGCCACTGAGCAAAGCACCATCTCCACACACTGCTCCCCGGGTGCCTGTCATGGCTGCCCACTGCTCACCAAGGGTGGTGGTTAAATACAGAGGACACAATGTGACCGTGTGCTGTGCTGCAGTGTTTCACAATCACTTCACTTTCACTCCCCCCCCATACACAATTTTTACTGAGGATCAGTGGTGTTTAAAAAAAGCTATGATAAGAAGAAGAAAATAAAAATGCTCGACCTCTCCACATGAATTTTTGAGCTCCCCTACCTGTGTGTTCACATGGCAGCAGGAATTTCTGCAGAACCTCCAGTGCAGCGCTGCTGCGGACTAGCAGCATGGATATGGAGTGGTTTGTGGGGAGCGCAGCATTAGAACCTCGGCAGGAAGAGTATTGTGGGTGTCTGGTGGCCCATATGGAGCAGCTCTTTAGTGAGAGCACAGCCTCACGCTGACAGACCGCCCACAGCAACATACCTGCAAATGGCCCACAAGATATAGCCTCATAGCTATGCCCTTAGACCCTGGTACAAAATCACAATAAATTCCATTCAAAAATTGTTCATTTATTTTCTAACAAATGATTACTTATAATAAGTATGCAAGTGTGTCTTTGTAGACAATATAAATGTGAAATGAAGAAGGATGCAAAACCTTCAGAAGTTCCAAAACGCTTAGATAGTTAAGTATTGTGCACTTTATAATTAAGCTATTATATATGAGATTGAGTGCTATGACGTGAGATCTTGATAATAGGCATAAGGCCTAAAGGCTTTTTAAAAAGTGATCAAAACAAAGGGCTTCACCTCATTGACTTGGAAACTTCATGAAACAAACAAGTCTCATCAGGACCTGTGGACAGGGCTGGGCAATTAGTTAGGGGACATTTGGTCAAATTTGGGGAAGAAAGAAATGGGAGTGGTGGCAGCCATTTATTTATTTTAAATGAGACGCTCACAGATTCATCCTCAAATCCATGAGTAAACACAGTGGAGCACATTGGAGGTGTCCATGCTTATTCATACTCATGACCGAACACATCTACATGCTAATACAGTTAGACCCCGTAAACTACCATGCTTCCATCCTCAAGAGATTTACCTTCAGGAGAAGGAAGCAGCTGCAGGCCGCAGAGAGCACAGAGGAGAACGTCCACACGCGGCTGCTGAAGAGCACATCTCTGAGAGTTTGGAATACATGAGTCAAGTATCTTGACAATTGTTTATTATTTAAATTTCTTTCCCATTTAATTTTTTATTAATGATATCGCAAAAGCCTGCCACATATCCAGTCATTAAAATTACTCAGAACCTTACTGAACATGTGAATATACCAGGAGAAAACAAGAGTAAGATATTTTACTCTGAAGAACCCCACATATTAAATTCAAATTTTTTTTTAAATTCCAAGATTATACCACCATGTATCCTTGCAGTGCAAACAACAGGCTTTTACAGATGCATGCAGTTCAGTAGCAACCAATCAGAACACCCCCCCCCCTCTATGACCATATTGTCGGTAGGGAAGCCAGAGGGAACACCCTTTCGGTAGGTGGGCACGACAAGACCCTCACCTTTTTTCTCCGGGAGTGATTTGCGTGATGTGTCGCTCTGATTGTCCTGCCTCTTCTGTACGTCCTCCTACAAAACCTTTGAACTCTGATACCCTCAGATTCTAAAGGAGAGTGAAAATGTAACGAGGTTGTGGCTGTTCAGTTATGTTGATGTCAATGTTTGGGTTTGTCATGATAATATGCGCGAATAAGAATAATGGCGGTTTAATGCTTTTGCAGACCTTTCTTTTGGATAAAATGTAACAGTCCGTTTTTATCGCAGGGCCGTTTAGAATCCAAACCCGCCAAGGTGCCACTGAGCACAGCACCATCCCACACACTGCTCCCCGGGCGCCTGTCATGGCTGCCCACTGCTCCCCAAGGGTGATGGTTAAAAGCGGAGGACACATTTCGTTGTGTCACCGTGTGCTGTGCTGCAGTATATGGCAATCATTAAAAATGTTGTCAGTGTGGGTGTGTCAGTTTGAGTCAGTGACCTCAGGAAATAGTCTCTGACTGGCCTGTCACATCAAGCATGGGATACTGGGCGCACACACACTTGCTCTATGGCTGTGTGTGCGCGTGCAGTGTAGCTGATTGCTAAAGGCATTTATTAACTCAAGAGTGCAGCACCTTCCCCCTACACCCCCCATAAACATTAGCATGGGCCTGCAGGGACACCACGCTTCATCAACAGTGTACCACACACTCCCTCACACCAGTACTTGTGTCCAATTTACACACAGATGAGCAACAAGCTGGAGACTAACAGTGTAAATTACATTTGTACCGGCTTTCAGTAGAAAGAGAAGCTACACCAGAGCCTTGTTAACAGAAAAATTATAAAAGTATTAAATAAGAAAACAAGCTGCATGTATATGAAATGTCTGGGGTGTGAAATTTGCTTAACATTTCGTGTCCAGGTCAACAGGAATCTCTGCCTGGCCCCAACTGTGTCTAATCTGATCTGCACTGTGGTGCCTACCCGTCTGTGCTGAATCTTCAGTCTCCTGCTCTGTCTGGGTACGACCGAGGTGCTGGAACAGGGTCACGTTCTCAGATACCACTAGGCTGCTGCACTCGGGAGGGGTTTCGGTTCCACCAGCCGGTTCCCTTAGCAGAGGCCTGCCAGGGGACTCGATCTGAGCCGAGTTCCTGTTTAAAGTCCTGCCCGCTGCTTCTCGAGAGACCCTGGCTTGACTGTCCTGATTATGGAACACAGCCGTCTGGCCAGGACACGCCTGTCCCCTCCGGCTTGTAGCGGCCACGTTCTCCTGCTTCGGTTTTGCCTGGCTCGCACTGTCACTTCTGGATCCGGGCCTGGCTCGGGCCCCTGGCAGGCTCTTATCTGACCGGCCCCTGGCCCTGTTCTGACAGCTAAGACGTTCTGGAGCCTCTTCTGCCTCGCCTGCCAGTTCCATGGCAGCACGTCGACCTGCTAACACAGCACAGACGTCACTTATCCAAAGCAATATAAATAAACACAAAAACAAAAACACATGGGCCGTTCAAGTGAGGCATGCTGGGAAACAGGGAGGGTCTTCTTGTTTACATTCGGCTTGGGGAACGAGGACAGCAAACAGGGGCTAAATGAAGCTAATTCAATTAGATAAACTCAGGCAGGATGCGGCCTATTTGTTTTTATCGTTCATCTTGCACGGCTGCAGACAGCTTATTAGAACGCGCATACACACTCCGGCAGCGCCATTATTCCAGCCCCAGATTAACGGGCCGGATGGGCCTCCTGCGCGATCACGCTAACCAAAAGTGCTACCTTCTCCAGGGCAGACGGGCGCGGGGACGAGGGGGATTAATTGAACGCGCCGAGTCGTGCCGCGGCCCTGAAGCTCCGGTAACGAGACAAATCTCGTCAAGCTAATGGCGGTTAATTTGCCTGAGCCGTCCTCTCCGTGATGAGCGGCGTCGGCTGGAGAGCAAAGCGGCACGCTCCGGCAGCGAGCGTCCGAACCCCTTCACAAACGTGCTGATGCCGCCCCTTGACCCGTTTGTTAAATTTATAACAAAACCCATTAGGGGCCAATTTCCAGCAGGAGAGACGAGACAGTGACGGACAAAACATTTAATAAATGAGCCAAGACACAGCAGAAGCATAAGAATATATTTAGTCCAAAAAAAAATAAAAATAATAATCACAATAAAACAAGAACATGTACAGAACATTAACAATGTGTCCCGGTTCGACCTCGGTGGAACATTTCCATTGGGTGACAGAACATCCAAAGCGAACTTAACAAAAGGCCAACTGTTTCTCATTTGAATTCGACAAGGATCTGCCGTCTGCAGACGTGAGTGTTCCTTCCCCTCCATCGATCGCCCCTCGTCCTGACGAGCGGCCGCGACCGCAGCGAGAGCGCGCGAAGGCGCTGGAACAGACATCCAGAGAGACGCGGCCGCAGGACAAAGTGTAAGGAAGAGAGGCGTCGGCGTTATTGGACACAGACGTTCGCAACTGCGCCGTGCCAGACCAGCCATGCCCACAAGGCCCAGAGTCATCTCCCGAGACCCCCCGATTCGCCTCATCCAGCACCCCAGACCGGGCAGGGCTGGGCAGAGAGAGGCGCCCGGCTTCAGCCCGTCCCTCCAGGGCTGAGCAGAAGACCACCAGAGTATAAGAGAGGGTTGCATTCAGAGGTTTCTGAGGCTGTGGTCTCAACAAAAAAAAAAAAAAGGGGAGGTGCTATTATTGTTTAGCTGCCGGCTGAAAGTCCAAACCGCTCTTCCCAAAAAAGGCGAAGCAGATATATTTCGGAGCCTTGTGTGGGTGTTTGCAGTTGGCCGAGGTACCCCTGCATAGACGCCACAGGGTCCGGGCAATTAAAACTTTACTGGGCCGTGAGTTTTGTTTTTTTCAGGAGTGCCGAACTTTGACTGCATGTGCAGCCGGCCATGCAAAATTCCCAATGCCGCTACCCCCCGAAAACCAATCTACTCCTTACCCTACCCCGCCCCGCCCCCCATCTCTGCTCATTAAAACTATCCCGGGATAAACCCTCACATTTCTAGGGATGGCTGGAGCGCTCCTTCGTTTATTTTAATGATTTTTTTTTTTTAAGGGAAAATGAGAGTGGCGCATTAAAATGTCTTTTTGGCGGCTTGGAGTGGAGCGTGTTCATTAAGGTCGGGGAGGTTGCTACGCGGGCCAATCACCCTGTCACACCAAATAAATACCATATACATATACACATATATACATACATACATATATATATATATATATATATATATATATATATATATATATCTTAATTACATATTTGTGAAAAGGTCGCTCGGCCTCTCTAGTCGTCTATTGTGATTGCAGCAGGACTGTGTTGGGGTTTAGGGGCCGGTGAGAAAAAACTGGTAAGTTTACCTGAGCCGCCATCTTTATGCCTCGATCTGGACAGCCTGTGCGCCCTAGTGCCTGACTTCTTGTTCTTGGTCTGCCCAAGGACTGTGCTCTCACTGGCTGCCCTGCTGCTACCACCGCATCCATTCCGGGCATGACCTTCATACACTGTCCCTGCTAGACAGCCTATTCTAGTTAAATCTGCAGCGCCACCCTGCTGTTGACAACTAAAACGGCATTCGTCCTTCAGGTCCAGTTCGGACTGGGGAGCGTCAGACCCCTTAGACACAGGCATGACGTGTTCTTCCTTTTGCTGTTCCTCCTCATCTTCAAACAGCTCTGGGGTATAGAATATGGACTTGTCTTCTTCCTCCTCTTTATCTTCATCTCCCTCAATGAGTTGTGAAACACTAGAGTTCTCTAAGGGTTTGCATTTTTCTTTAACTGGAGAAACATCCAGGTCTTTGGAAGGTGGGATGGTTTCTAGTAAAGCCTTCCTGGCATTGTTCGAATTGACTGGGCTCTTTGATTGAAAGAGGGGGGTCTTGAACCGTGTGCTGACCGGGGTTGAGCTTGTGAAGAGCTGGTATACAGGTAGAGGTGTGCCTTGTTTTGAATAGTCCCTGTCTCCATATGTCAGCGGGGGGCACAAAGAAGGCTGCTGAAGCTCCTGGTTACCTGATATTTAAATAAAAAAAATTAAAAAGACAAATGAATATATGGCATATATATACATAAATAAACAAACATGTACATATATCCATACAGTAGTTCTTTTGTTGCTGGTGCAGTGCATCCCTTAACATCCCAAGGAATGATGGATTTACTGTGTTCTGTTGTATTTCAGTAACATGTGTGATCTGGCGCTGTATTTTATGTATATAGTACAGAAAGAAGAAAATATTCTGACTATTGAATGGCAAATCCATATAAACAGGCTGATTCTATTAAGTCATGTGCACTAAATAAAATGTATCCTAAAGAAGCCAATGTAATTGTAATGCATTTTTGCACCACTGCTCAGAGAACACCCTGTGGGGAGTGTTGCGCTATATATAAAATATAAAACTCAAAATCAATAAACCACAGGTATAATCCACCTTCATAAAAGGACATTTACTGATCTACATGTCACTGCAGCTGGTGACAAGAGTTAGGCCACTCAGGTGAGGCGGCACCACTGGATACTAAGCCGAAGGCTCCGGTTTGTCTCAAAAAGGAGAGGCGATGCTCACGCTCAATCTACCACAAACAAAGGTCAAAGGGATTTAATTAAAAGCAACAGTCCAACATCTGCTGGGTCCAACCACTGCTCAGCCATGCAGTCTGCCCCAAGTGGAATAATGAGCCCCCGACCCCAAATGAACCACGACCATCATCATCATCATCATCATCTTTGCTAGATAACGAGGTAAACATCCTGTCCGCACAATGGTCGTCTGAGTATGAAATCGGGCTAATTTATCGACATACGTTTGACAAAGCTCGCTCACACTTGGACGTGGTGCAGTGCCTGGTTGGACGACCGTGAGCCTACTGACAACCTCAGAGCGAACGCAGTTAATCCAGTCAATGCAGATTAAAATTAGGATTGTAAACTGGGACACTGAAAGGCTGAGGCTCGTTGATCTCCACATCTCCTGCATGAAGGGGGTGGGGGTGTAAACCAGTTTACACACACACACACACATACACACACACACAACCAGGACAAACAGAAGAGAGGCAAGAACTGCAGAAGCCTCCAGGGATGTGGCGTGCAACTTTATTTATTTATCACAGCGGCAGATTGAATCTTCCAGGCTTTCCCGCTTCAGGGTGGTGGGGCTGTTCAAATAACATCATTTTACAATGAATAAAACATGAAAAACAGGCAGACATTTTTACCAGTCCAAATGCTACAAAAAGGCTGCATGGTCAATTCCCACCCGAGGAATATGAGACTCAAAAGCACATGACAATTTTATATAATAATATAAATGTATGTGGAATAATTTGAGAGCAATTTGATTTGAAAATGTCCAGCTTGGAAATACCCAAAGGCCTCATGCCAGTTTTCAGTGAGACAAGCTGGGAAGAGGGACTGACTGGGCACAAATTTCATACCTGCGTCTGCCTCTGAACAGGCTCCATGGTCGGACGAATGGCCAGTCACAGCAGTCAGAGACTCACGGCAGAGGTTCCTCATCTCATTTGGAGGAGAGGGGATTTGGGGTGGTGGTTCAGACATTCGGGACTCTGCTGCCCCCTGCAGGCCCTGGGAAAAGGACACAAGGGACTGCATGGCGCCACTGAACGTGTCGTGGTGTTTCACCAGGTGACGGACCCACTTTGACAGACCTGGTGGGATGAGCGTACAGATATTTCAGAACCCTTGGCCATTAAATTGCATCCTATGAGATTTCTATAATCCTATAGACTTTTTGGTTGCAGGGGCTGGGGGGAGAAATTACCACACCCCTACACCACTACACACCCCTCTCTCACAGACATCAATAGTTTAATTACATCATGCAATCCTCATTAATCACTGACTATTTTACATGTCATGTTAAGGCATAATAATGGCATTATTTGTATTTTTCCACTCTTTTGGGTATATACTTGGTCAAAAAATAAATAAAAAAAACCATGATTCTAATTGTGCTAAATATGTAATAAAGGATAATTATGATTCAACACCACCACCTAGTGTTTCAAATATCAAACTGCAGGCAGAAAAAAAACAACAAAAAAAACGGAAGAAATAGGCCTTGGCACCTGTAATGTACTTATTAGGGTTGGACCTAAACCGGTCATCCACTAGGATGAGTGCACCCCAGTCGTTCCTGTGCCGAATACACCTGTGTGTGATGAAAGAGGTGGGTTAAATCCACTGTTTCTTCAACACATACATGTATGAACACAATAAACAGGCCCGCAGGCTAACGGACAACGTTAACCAAGACGGCTTAAAAGCATGATTTAAGTATGTTTGCATCGTTTACCTTAAAAGCAGCTGTGCCATTGAACAAACTGGAACAAAAAGGGGATTGCGCGTGCGCACACACACACAAACACACACACACACACCTGCCAAGGGCTTGGTTGAGTGCACGATATGCTTGGATCTCGTACCAACGGCTTCCAGTCAGCAGCCCTCGGGCTTTAGCGTGCTGATCATTATACTTCATTTTCAACTCCACCTAAAGAAACACACACACACACCACTGCCGAATGACTTCAAAGAAGCCCCACACAATGACTGGCATAAATACACCCTGAACAAACACATAAAAAAACACATTAAAGGCAAAAAGGGAACAATAGGAAAGGGAAGATATAAAATTAAAACCTCAGATCTAGGGGACTGGGAGGAACATGTAGCCATACGGTGGCAAGATAAATGCACACAGTGGATTTCAGAGTAGCCTGCATAACATTTCAAAGTGGACAGATGAGACACCGTGCAAAAAAGCAGCTGGACAAATAATAATAAAAAAAAAAAAAAAAGTTTGATATATTGAAATTAAACTCCTATTTCTTGTCTATTGTCACAATAATGTTTCAAATTGTATGTGTATAAATAAAAATGCTGTTAGCCTTTTCTGGATAAATCTTTTTTTTTAAGACATATTCCACCACATAGCATGAAGTGGGCACTCAGTGAGAGCATGAGGTGTTTTGGGGGAAGGAGAGCGTGTCAAAGGTCACAGCTACAGTGCGGACAACTAATCACTCCTCAGCAGGTTTTGAAGCAGGTAGTAAAGAACAGGGAGGGGGTAAGACGACAGCAGCACACTTCCATGCCACAAAAACGCAACGAAAGCATCAATCAATTTTCACCCGTCGCTCGCCGTTTCACTGCTAACCTTTTTAAACTGACAAGTGAAAAGTTCAGCTCCTGTTTGACGGGACAGGGCTTACTGAGGAGGTCCTAAGTGCTTCTGACAGGAACCGTGTGCCAAAAATGAGAACGTGGCAGGTACAGCCCGTCCCCCGCACACCCTACCAATCACTACAATCAACGTGAAGCAGCGGATTTGCACACACCCCGAACAAACAAACAAATAAATAAATAAAAGTTTGATTGATGTGGACGTGTCCTCCAACCCTGAAACGGACAAACACTGGCTCCTTGAGGAAGCAGCAAGTGGGAGACAGAGACGGTCTGTCTCACTGACACCAGCAGGGCTGAGGCATCCGCTCGCAGATCCAGCTGTCAAGCTAAAGGCCAGCCTCCCCCAGGCTGCCCATGTCATCCAAATCCAATCAGAGTCCATTTCAGCGTCCGCCCCAGCGCCGGCCTGTGTGGCTCCATAACTCAATCCAATATGACAGCTTGCATATGTGAAAAAGCCAATTCTCGCTGCTAGCGAAAGAAAGAATGAAAAAATAAAAAAACGAACTCTGTAAAATGGGCAGGCGCGTGCAAGCCGGGCGATGGCTAAAATGTCAGCAGATAACCTGCTTTTGTTCGCTCGCCTCGCACTCCATACCTGTTCATCCCGAAAAACATGCGTATGACCGAGAGGCGCGTTTCGCGGCTCAGTGACTCAGCGTGTGTGTGTTCCTCCAGCCTGATCAGCCACTCGGCCATCACTGAGACGGCAGGATGATATGCCAGCTTCTACTGATTTAGGTGACAACTCGGAACATCTACAGCTAGGCTGTTCAGGGCGGTATCAGACAGAACAGGAGCACCAATAAAAGGCCTCAGCTCAAATCATTGTGGCATGCTATCCTCAATCAGTATATCACTATTGCAATATTATCAGGAAAATAAATAAATAAATAAATTATAATAAACAAAAAAAATTTACGCCGTGACATAATATATACCCCCAATGCAGATTTTTAATGAGGAAAGAACAAAAAGTGTAGGCATTTTCTGTAATGCCTGTATGATTCAAGTAAATGGTGCTGCAAATTGAAATTATTTTGAGAAGCCTACAAAAAAAAAATAATAATAATAATAAAAATAAAACCAGGTCAAGATTTTAAATAAATTTTTGGTGGGGCTATAGAAACACTGTAAAAAGTATACAAAGCTTGAAACATAAATCTGCAATCATGACTCCAAAAAGGCCCAAAGCGGTAAAGAGTTAAGTTGCAAACTTAGTCCTGTGGTGGTTGGAGCTTTTTTTTTTTTTTTTTTTTTTTTTTTTTTGGATTTTGAGACAAGACTGTTCTCATAAATACCCAATCACTCATCCCAGTCACATTTGCCCTCAGCACAGCTCCAACCAATGCAGGGGGAACCATTTTCGACGTTCTCGGATGAACTAAAATAAATGCTAATCTGATTGGACCTGCACTATGTTCAGGATATTTAATACAATAATAATAACAATAAAGAATGTGCATGCAGATCAGGGCCATTCATAATCCACCCTTCCGTGTCTGGCGCAGCCTGCAGTTACTCATTAAGCGGGCAGATATGCCGCATGAGCTGTAAGGGTCCTTTTACTGCCTTTAAATCCAGAGATTGTTTTACTCAGTGATTGAGTGTGTGCCTTCCAGCCTTTAATGGGCCACTGCTACAGTACTGTAAAACAAGCATTTTAACAGGAGACATGGGCTTAAAAAAAAAGAAAAGAAAAGCGCGTGCACCTTTGATCTCGTTCTGACTAACAGGCCTGTAAAAAAAAGCGCAACGATGTGTGTGTTTGTTTAAAGGCTTTTCTGTCTATGGAGGCTGGACAGGCGTCCACACGGTCACCACTGTCCCCATACAGAATTAATGAAAAGAATAAAAGTGTGCCAAAGTGCTGTAGTGTGTGGTCACCTCTCTCTCTCTCTCTCTCTCTCTCTCTCTCACACACACACACACACACAGTTAGGTTACAAAGAACTCAGGACAATGACAGGACAATTTGTCATCGGCACACACAGATCTTCTCTCTTTCAGAGCAAGTCTACAAAGGAGAAAGAACCTTGAGCGTTCTTTAAAAGCTCTGCTAATGATGAATTTCTGTTAATCATTAATTAACCCAATTAATTTGAAAAATGAAAAACGGTGAAAAATGACCATACAAAACCTATAGGGGCTAATAAGCATTTTTTTTCTCTACTCAGTGAGTTTACTCCACCTACATCTAATCACCACCAATCCATCTCCAAATGTCTCAGTGCCACTACTCTTCCCCATTCCACCCCCACCCATCTTTACCTGGCAAAGCAACTCAGCATTTAGTGGAGCAGAAGTGAATTTTAAAAATATATAATTAAAAAATAAAATAAAATAAAACTTTCCCCCAGAGGTAGAGGAGGCCACCGCAGCAACAGCTCCTGGTAAAGGTGAAGGGGTAGGGAGCGTCAATCATCCGCACATAACCCCAAGGTGACAGAGCAGGTTGAAGGTCCCACAACTGGGTCTGACAGCGAGGTACAGGAAGTGAAAAGGTCAGGCCTATCTGCTAAGGACTGGGTGGACGCCGCCAAATCATGAATCACATAAGCAAGCTGCACTTTGAGTGTGTACATGTGCGAACCTTGTAGGAGTGCAAAAAAATGACAGCTCAGATGCTTAGCATATCAAAAATCCCACCTACCCTTGCTGACCTGCACCCTCACAGATCAGAGGGAGAAATAGGAGAAGACATTCGTTTTTTGATCATTCACCAACTCCATCCCATTTATTCACTCATAACAAGCTTTTTAAAAGAAGGTTTTGAAAGTCCAAGATAAAAAATTAAGTAACAGTGTTAGATTTTGATTGACAGAGATTTTGATTTGATCAGTGGTGTGTCCAGTCTTTGCTGGGTAGACCGGAAGTTCTCTTATCTCACTATACCTGCAGATCTTTGATGTTGGGGAAAGGGATGCCGACGGTGACGACTGCCCTGGCGTTGTCGTCGGTGAAGTCCAGCCCCTCACTGACCTTCCCTCTGCACACCGCAATCAGCAGCGCTCCATCTGATGGGCAACAAGACCACCTACACATTTAAAACTAAATGTAACCCTGACGTTCGTATCAGTTTCTTTAATGAAGATCACCTCTCTGTCCAATGTGCCTGATGGCGTCGTAGTAGCTCTGGAGCAGCTCATCGAAGTCTCCTTTTCCCCCTCCTCTGGGCTCAGTGATCACGGTCTTCCTCTCCTCCAGCATTTCCCACAGGCCGGTGTTGATCCAGCGGTCCCGTAACTTGTCCAGCATCTGCAGGGCACAGTAGAACCTAGCTTAGAGACACAGTGCATACAGAGTGTAAGCCTTTCAAATTGAATTCGGGTGGAGGATTGGCATCAATCGCAATTCCATAGACACCTATGTTCGATTTATTAGTTGGATGGGTTAACATTATGCCCAGCTTATCTATGCCCAGTCCATATGACAACGTTTTTCTCTAAAACATGAAACTTCCTATCTGATTTGGCCTTGCTTAGAGATGCTGTTTCAGGGGACCCAGAACTATTATTTTTATAACTTTTAAAAATGGCTCTAGAGTGAATTTCTGCGTATTCATTTTTGAAAACGCTGACTTATCAGCTCAACCTCCAACCGGACCTATAACCCCAAATGAGTCATACATACAACAATGTGCATAACACTCTGCAGAATCTCAAATGAAGAAATGCACTTTTCTAATGCAAAGACAAGGATGGAGAAAAACGACATGTTTAACTCACCGTGGAGAAGAACTAGATGCCAAACAAGGAGAGCACTTTGGGTGAGCGCGGGGGGGTCACACCTTGTATATATTTACAGCATTTATCAGACACCCTTATCCAGGGTGACTTACAGTCAGTAGTTACTGGAAAAGTCCCCCTGGTTAAGGGTTAAGTGTCTTGCTTGGGGACACAATGGTTGTAAGTGGGGTTTAAACCTTTGTGGTCTTCTAGATCAGAGGTGAGTTTTACCCACTAATCGTCTAATCATTGTGCACACCAAAAAATATTGCTGTAAAGTTCCTTTGATCGATGGAACTACAACTTTTCTTAAAAACACAGCACAAGAAGACAGCTGCACTTTTATGAACAAACGTACACATGTAGCAACAACACTGCCTATAAAAAAAAAAAATCATAAAAAGGTCATCAAAAGGTCACATCAAGGCCCACGCAGCCCCATCAGAGCTGGTGCACATAAACTCCAGTGCCCTAATAAAAATCACTGGCGCTATTGTTAGTGCAAAAAGTCAGCGACTCTCCGGGGAGGAACATTGATCTAAAAGCGCTCTCGCTCACAGAGCGCAAGTCGCGTCTCCACGGCACGGATTTTCCCCTTGACTAAGCGAGGCTTGACAATCTAAGAACATCTCCACTGGCTCGGAAACGTGTTAGAAGGGTCAAGTAGAAGTTCTTCTTGTAGTCAGCAGAAAACTTCTCGCGGCCGGGACCGTGCCAGGCCGCCGGGGTCCCGAGCCGCCACTCCTTTCTAAGAAGCCACTCGCGGCCTCTCGCAACGAAACCGCGTTGCACCTCGCGCCCTGGCGGAAGTGGCGAAAAACGCAGGTGGCGGGGAGGGGCCAGGGTCCGGTCACGGGCAACGAGGAGAAGCCGAGGGGCCGTGTGGCTTCGACGCGCGTCAAAAAGTGACTGGTGGCGGGCGTGAAATGAGGCAGACTCATCAGGACGATGTTCGCAGGAGCGAGATAGAGAGAGAGGAAGAAAGAGAGAGAGAGAAAAAGAGGAGAGAGAAAGAGAGGAGAGAGAGAAAGAAAGAGTGGAGAGA